>NC_091292.1:77501746-77516746 GCF_038502225.1 Cherax quadricarinatus | reverse complement strand
ATGAGTATCAGATGGGACTACAAAGGGCTCTGGATAGGCTGCAAGTCTGGTCCAATAACCGGCTCCTGGAATTTAACCCCACGAAATGCAAAGTAATGAAGACTGGAGAAGGTGAAAGAAGACCGCAGACAGAGTACAGGCTAGGGGGCCAAAGCCTGCAAATATCACTCATGAATCGACACATGCAACTACAAACAGATGAGTACAATTAGGTGAGTACACACACACACACACACACACACACACACACACACACACACACACACACACACACACACACACACACACACACACACACACACACATGTAACAACAAAATGCAAGGAGGCAGAGGAAAGGTTTGTTCCCAAGGGTAACAGAAATAATGGGAAGACCAGAACGAGCCCTTGGTTTACCCGACGGTGTAAGGAGGCAAAAACTAAGTGTACTAGAGAATGGAAAAAGTACAGAAGGCAAAGAACGCAGGAAAATAAGGAGATTAGTCGAAGAGCCAGAAACGAGTATACACAGGTAAGGAGGGAGGCCCAGCGACAGTATGAAAATAACATAGCATCGAAAGTCAAGTCTGACCCGAAACTTGTGTATAGCCACATCAAGAGGAAGACAACAAAGACCAGGTGATCAGGCTGAGGAAAGAAGGTGAGGAACTCACAAGAAACGCTCACGAGGTATGTGAGAAGCTCAACATGAGATTTAAAGAAGTATTTACAGTAGAGACAGGAAGGGCTCTGGGAAGACAGCACAGAGGGGAACACCAACAGGGAATATACCATGAAGTGTTGAATGGCATACAAACAACGGAGGAGGTGGTGCAGAAGCAGCTAAGTGACTTTGATACCTCAAAGGCGATGGGTCCGGACAATATCTCCCCGTGGGTCCTTAGAGAAGGAGCAGAGAAGCTGTGTGTGCTACTAACCACAATCTTCAATGCATACCTATGGAAGACAGCAAATGTAGTCCCCATTTTTAAGAAAGGAGAGAGAAACGAGGCACTAAACTACAGACCAGTGTCTCTGACATGTATAGTATGCAAAGTCATGGAGAAGATTATCAGGAGGAGAGAAGTGGAGCACCTAGAACGGAACAAGATTATAAACGACAACCAGCACAGATTCATGGAAGGAAAATCCTGAGTCACAAACCTTCTGGAGTTCTATGACAAGGTAACAGAAGTAAGACACGAGAGAGAGGGGTGGGTTGATTGCTTTTTCCTGGACTGCAGGAAGGCCTTCGACACAGTTCCTCACAGGAGGTTAGTGTAAAAGCTGGAGGACCAAGCGCGTATAACAGGAAGGGCACTGCAATGGATCAGAGAATACCTGACAGGGAGGCAACAACGAATCATGGTACGTGATGAGGTATCACAGTGGGCGCCTGTGACAAGCGGGGTCCCACAGGGGTCGGTCCTAGGACCAGTGCTATTTTTGATATATGTAAATGACATGATGGAAGGGATAGACTCTGAAGTGTCCCTGTTCGCAGATGATGTGAAGTTAATGAGAAGAATTAAATCAGATGAGGATCAGGCAGGACTACAAAGAGACCTGGACAGGCTGGACACGTGGTCCAGCAACTGGCTTCTCGAATTCAACCCTGCCAAATGTAGAGTCATGAAAATTGGGGAAGGGCAAAGAAGACCAGAGACAGACAGAGTATAGGCTAGGTGGACAAAGACTGCAAACCTCACCCAAGGAGAAAGCTCTTGGGGTGACCATAACACCGAGCACGTCTCCGGAGGCACACATCAACCAGATAATTGCTGCAGCATATGGGCACCTGGCAAACCTGAGAATAGCGTTCCGATACCTTAGTAAGGAATCGTTCAAGACACTGTACACTGTGTACGTTAGGCCCATACTGGAGTATGCAGCACCAGTTTGGAACCTACACCTGGTCAAGCACGTCAAGAAATTAGAGAAAGTACAAAGGTTTGCAACAAGGCTAGTTCCAGAGCTAAGGGGAATGTCCTACGAAGAAAGGTTGAGGAAAATCGGACTGACGACACTGGAGGACAGGAGGGTCAGGGAAGACATGATAACGACATACAAAACACTGCGAGGAATAGATAAGGTGGAGAGAGACAGGATGTTCCAGAGAGGGGACACAGAAACAAGGGGTCACAATTGGAAGCTGAAGACTCAGACGAATCAGAGGGATGTTAGGAAGTATTCCTTCAGTCATAGAGTCGTCAGGAAGTGGAATAGCCTCACAAGTGATGTAGTGGAGGCAGGAACCATACATAGCTTTAAGACGAGGTATGACAAAGCTCAGGAAGCAGAGAGAGAAAGGACATAGTAGCGATCAGTGAAGAGGCGGGGCCAGGAGCTAAGTCTCGACCCCTGCAACCACAAATAGGTGAGTACACACACACACACACACCCACACACACACACACACACACACACACACACACACAGACACTCACTCAGTCACACACACACACACACACACACACATACACACATACACACACACATACACACATACACACACACATACACACACACACACACACACATACACAACACACACACACACACACACACACACACACACACACACACACACACACACACACACATACACACACACACACACACACACACACACACACACACACACACACACGGAGGCAGGATCCATACATAGCTTTAAGCAGAGGTATGATAAAGCTCACGGCTCAGGGAGAGTGACCTAGTAGCGATCAGTGAAGAGGCGGGGCCAGGAGCTCGGACTCGACCCCCGCAACCACAAATAGGTGAGTACATATAATCAGAGCCAGTTCCGGCTCACGTAGTATGGATTTGTCACATAAAAATATTGTTCTGGCCTCCCAAATATTGCAACCTGCCAATAGTTTCGTCTTTTTAGCGAAGCTAAAATAAAAAAAAATAGGTGACAATATACACTAGGTGGAGTTATTTTAATGCATACAACGTTCCATAAGCTGGATAACGCCGAATAACCTCGTGGTTGTGCAATTAAAGTTACTCGGCCACTACAAACATACAACTTTTTTTTTTTTTTTCAAATTGTTCGTAAAGCTGGAAGTAGAGAACCACAGTTAGAAATTCCATCCACGTAGAACAAGTGCGAGAAAGGGTGAAGTTGGTGCGAGAGTTGAGCTCCCTGGGAGACAAGTACCACCTCACACACACACACAAAACTCCGAGTTTAGCTGTTGTATAACTTTGTGAAATGGGTGAAGTCGGCTGGTGGACACACTTGCTGGGTACACACACACATACACGAAATCAGATAATTGCACAGAAGAACCAAAAACGAATATGCAAGGATGAGATAAGGAGCTGAGTGGCAATTTGAGAATGATCGGTGTTACAATGAGAAAGTGCAACAAGTGAGGTTCTGCATGAACTGATATTAGGACCAATATGGTTTTTGGTATAAGTGAATTACATACCAGAAAAGACAGCGTCTGACGTATCCCTGTTTTCAAATATATAATTAATGAGAGAGCAAAAACGAATGTACACAAGGAAAGGTCACAAACTGAATTGTACAGGCGGCAGGACTGGTCACACAAGTGACTACTGGAGTTCAACCCCTGCAAATGCAAGATTATAAAAACTGGGTGTAGGGGTAAGATGGCTGAAAACCGAGTACAGACTCATGGGACAGAGACTACAAACCTCACTCAAGGATGTGAGACTTAGAGATGAGCATATCGCCAGAGACACACGTCACTAACTTCTGTAGTAAGTTCTTGTTTGACAAATCCAAAACTAGTTTTCAGAAATCTCAACAAATAGTTCTTCATGGACCTATATATAACGTGCCAGGACCATCCTGGAGTACACAGCACCATCAATAACTCTCACCTGACAAAGCATGATAAAAAAGTGGAGAAAGTACAGGGACTGCAACGAGAATACTCCCAGAGTTACTTAGAGGATGAGATGGTATTCTTCGTCATTGTATAGATTAGAGAGCAATAAATAAATGCTATTTTCAACATCACAAAAGAATGAGCTGGCAACTACACCTCAACAAGTGTAGCACACATGATGCTACATACTACATGCTACATGCTGCTGCTCTGCTACCATGTGACCCAGCAACATGGTAACTTCATTCTTCACTATATATTGTATACTGTGGTTTCTCGTTGTCTTATATCATTTAGAGTGACCAAGATTCCAGGACCGAAATGTATCCAGTAAAGATGTCCAATGTGTCTCCGTTATGGAAAACTCGAGGAAATAAAAACTGGATCGGAGTATGAAACAAATTCCAACCACACAATAGAGCGAAAAACTAATGTGAAAGTCCTGGGAGTAATAATGTCAGAGAATCTCACTTTCAAAGATCACAACAATGTCTCTACCATATCTGCTAGGGAAATGATAGGATGGATAATGAGAACCCTCAAAATTTATGTATGCCAAGCACATGATGATTATCTTCAAATCGCTTGTTCTCTCTAGGCTGGAGTATTGTTTTACACTAATGGCCCCTTTCATGGCAGGCGAAATTGCAGACCTCGACAATTTACATAGAACTTTCACTGCACGTATAGATACAATAAAGCACATAAATTACTGGAAACGGTTGAAGTACCTTGACCTGTATTCCTTGGAATGCAGGCGAGTTACATGATATATACACTTGGAGAATCCTAGAGGGACTAGTCCTAAATCAGCACACGGAAATCACTCTCTAAGAAAGCAAAAGACTTTGCAGGCTGTGCAACATCTTCCCAGTGAAAACCAGGGGTGCCTCGAGTACGCTGAAACAACACAATAAGTGTCAGGAGCCCAAGATTGTTCAACTGCCTCCCAGTATACATAAAGGGGGTTACCAATAGTCCCCTGGCTGTCTTCAAGAAGGTACTGGACGGGCATTTAAAGTCAGCGCCTAATTAACATAAAGAACATAAAAACATAAAAATGGAGGAACACTGCAGAAGGCCTATTGGCCCATGCCAGGCAGATCCTTATCAAAACGACCTCTACCCAAAGCTAACAAGGTCTTGAGGATATCTCTCCAAGAGAGAACCCGCAGTGGTTCGTACGTCGGTTTACGTGCGGCCTGGTCATGGACCGGGACGTGGGGGCGTTGACTCCTAGAAAATCCTCCAGGTATACTCCAGGTTAACCTGTGACCATGCACACTGTAGGTATCAATATAACTACCGTCGTTTACACTATTAGTACTACATTCATAGGGAACGCTAAACACTTATGGGTCATACAGCACATGGAGGAATAGGAAGCAGTCAGGTTCGATCCAAGGAAGGGGAGCATAGGTTCAAATGCTTAAATCAAAAGCCCCTCATCGACACCAAGGGAAGGGACCTTCACTCACACGTCCTTTAACAAGGGAGGGCTTATAGCAGTGTTTCTCAATCATATTTCCTGATATCTCACCGCCGAGACTCTTCTCGAGTTTATCTAAGTGTGCAAAAACTGTATTTAATTCTTATTACGGGTACCAGGAGGAGAGACGGAATCAGGATGGCAGATTTACACATCCAACAGGATATTGCTGCCCTAAACGTACGCCTTGATATGTTGAAGAGGCAACTCTATGCAATGCAAGAACTCTATATACCAGACAGAGAGCATCCTCCCCAAGTTGCAAATGCAACTATACCATTACCACTCCTCCCCACAGGACTCAAAGAATGACTCGTCCACAGAGGCTGCGTCGCTTCATCCATAAAGACGATTACCATCGACCAATGATCTTGAGCAACCTTCCTGCAGATGATGATTGGCTAACACCAGAACCCTTCTATGTCTACTAAGAATATCATCGCCCCTAATTATGGAGATATCTTATATAACTTTTTTACTTTCGCATCTACTATTGTAAATTTGCTATATCTACTATGGCGGATCACCACCTTGAAAGATGCCAACATGCCCAGTGATTTTACGTAAATTTTCCATATAATTATCACCTTGCCTTGTCGTCGCAACTTTCATCATGCAATACCCCCTCCCCCCAAAAAACGCAACTGCAACTTGTATATCTATTACGGACTCAGAGCCATGCACCTATATAACTGTTATATATGTGTGACTGATGGGTAAGTGTTATACCCCTTTCAATAATTTTCTGTTATTACACATACACGTTTTAAATTGCACCATAGTGGTTGTGTCACTTCCCTTTAGTATCCTACCTCTCTTACCCCTCCCATCCTTTTCCATATTTCTATCCTTACCCATCCTTCTTCCTTACCCATCCTTCTTCCTTACCCATCCTTCTTCCTTACCCATCCTTCTTCCTTACCCATCCTTCTTTCTTACCCATCCTCCTTCCTTACCCATCCTTCTTCCTTACCCTTCTTATCAAAGCTCTGGTCCTAAGTTCAAGTTCAGGTATTTAATTCCATGTGGGTTCACCTCTACCTTATCGGCAACAGAGCTTGAATTTTCTGTTCCTATAGCAAGAGTCCCCGTGCAGCTGCGTGCACGGCTCCCAACACGGGTCGCGCCTCACTGAGAAACACTGACCGACAACAAGGGGGAATATATTAAAACTTCGTACATAACGGTGAGAACACAAAGATACCGGGAAAAACTTCTTCAGAAAAAGTTTCAAAGCAGTGGAATGAGCTGGATAACAAGAGAGTACAGACACTACTATATAACAAGAGTACAGACACTATACAGCAAGAGTACAGACACTATATAACAGAGTACAGACACTACTATATAACAAGAGAGTACAGACATTATACAACAAGAGAGTACAGACACTATTTAACAAGAGAGTACAGACACTATATAACAAGAGAGTACAGACACTATACAACAAGAGACTACAGACACTATACAACAAGAGACTACAGACACTATACAACAAGAGAGTACAGACACTACTATATAACAAGAGTACAGACACTATACAGCAAGAGTACAGACACTATATAACAGAGTACAGACACTACTATATAACAAGAGAGTACAGACACTATACAACAAGAGACTACAGACACTATATAACAAGAGAGTACAGACACTATACAACAAGAGACTACAGACACTATACAACAAGAGACTACAGACACTATACAACAAGAGAGTACAGACACTACTATATAACAAGAGTACAGACACTATACAGCAAGAGTACAGACACTATATAACAGAGTACAGACACTACTATATAACAAGAGAGTACAGACACTATACAACAAGAGACTACAGACACTATACAACAAGAGAGTACAGACACTATACAACAAGAGACTACAGACACTATACAACAAGAGACTACAGACACTATACAACAAGAGAGTATAGACACTATACAACAAGAGAGTACAGACACTATACAACAAGAGACTACAGACACTATACAACAAGAGAGTACAGACATTATACAACAAGAAAGTACAGACACTATACAACAAGAGACTACAGACACTATACAACAAGAGACTACAGACACTATACAACAAGAGAGTACAGACACTATACAACAAGAGAGTACAGACACTATACAACAAGAGACTACAGACACTATACAACAAGAGACTACAGACACTATACAACAAGAGACTACAGACACTATACAACAAGAGACTACAGACACTATACAACAAGAGACTACAGACACTATACAACAAGAGAGTACAGACACTATACAACAAGAGACTACAGACACTATACAACAAGAGAATACAGACACTATACAACAAGAGAATACAGACACTATACAACAAGAGAGTACAGACACTATACAACAAGAGACTACAGACACTATACAACAAGAGACTACAGACACTATACAACAAGAGAATACAGACACTATACAACAAGAGAATACAGACACTATACAACAAGAGAGTACAGACACTATACAACAAGAGACTACAGACACTATACAACAAGAGACTACAGACACTATACAACAAGAGACTACAGACACTATACAACAAGAGACTACAGACACTATACAACAAGAGAGTACAGACACTATACAACAAGAGACTACAGACACTATACAACAAGAGAATACAGACACTATACAACAAGAGAATACAGACACTATACAACAAGAGACTACAGACACTATACAACAAGAGAATACAGACACTATACAACAAGAGACTACAGACACTATACAACAAGAGAGTACAGACACTATACAACAAGAGACTACAGACACTATACAACAAGAGAATACAGACACTATACAACAAGAGAATACAGACACTATACAACAAGAGAATACAGACACTATACAACAAGAGACTACAGACACTATACAACAAGAGACTACAGACACTATACAACAAGAGAGTACAGACATTATACAACAAGAAAGTACAGACACTATATAACAAGAGAGTACAGACACTATACAGCAAGAGTACAGACACTATATAACAGAGTACAGACACTATATAACAAGAGAGTACAGGCACTATACAGCAAGAGAGTATCGACACTATATAACAGAGTACAGACACTATATAACAAGAGAGTACAGACACTATACAACAAGTACAGACACTATATAACAATAGAGTACAGACACTATACAACAAGAGAGTACAGACACTATATAACAAAATAGTACAGACATTATACAGCAAGATAGTACAGACACTATATAACAGAGTACAGACACTATATAACAAGAGAGTACAGACACTATACAGCAAGAGAGTACAGACACTATATAACAGAGTACAGCCACCATATAACAAGAGTACAGACACTATACAACAAGAGAGTACACACACTATACAACAAGAGAGTACAGACACTATACAACAAGAGAGTACAGATACTATATAACAAGAGTACAGAAACTATACAACAAGAGAGTACAGACACTATACAACAAGAGAGTACAGACACTATACAACAAGAGAGTACAGACACTATACAACAAGAGAGTGCAGACACTATAAAACAAGAGAGTACAGACACTATACAACAAGAGTACAAACACTATACAACAAGAGAGTACAGACACTATGTAACAATAGAGTACAGACACTATACAACAAGAGAGTACAGACACTATATAACGGAGTACAGACACTATATAACAAGAGAGTACAGACACTGTACAACAAGAGTACAGACACTATACACCAAGAGAGTACAGACACTATACAACAAGAGAGTATAAACACTATACAACAAGAGAGTACAGACACTATATAACAAGAGAGTACAGACACTACATAACAAGAGAGTACAGACACTATACAACAAGAGAGTACAGACACTATATAACAAGAGAGTGCAGACACTATACAACAAGAGAGTATAAACACTATACAACAAGAGAGTACAGACACTATATAACAAGAGAGTGCAGACACTATACAACAAGAGAGTACAAACACTATAGAACAAGAGACTACAGACACTACATAACAAGAGTACATACACTATACAACAAGAGTACAGACACTATACAACAAGAGAGTACAGACACTATACAACAAGAGAGTACAAACACTATACAACAAGAGAGTACAGACACTATATAACAAGAGAGTACAGACACTATACAACAAGAGAGTACAGACACTATATAGCAAGAGAGTACAGACACTATACAACAAGATATAAACACTATACAACAAGAGAGTACAGACACTATATAACAAGAGAGTACAGACACTACATAACAAGAGAGTACAGACACTATACAACAAGAGAGTACAGACACTATATAACAAGAGAGTGCAGACACTATACAACAAGAGAGTATAAACACTATACAACAAGAGAGTACAGACACTATATAACAAGAGTACAGACACTATACAACAAGAGAGTACAAACACTATAGAACAAGAGAGTACAGACACTACATAACAAGAGTACATACACTATACAACAAGAGTACAGACACTATACAACAAGAGAGTACAGACACTATACAACAAGAGAGTACAAACACTATACAACAAGAGAGTACAGACACTATACAACAAGAGAGTACAAACACTATACAACAAGAGAGTACAGACACTATATAACAAGAGAGTACAGACACTATACAACAAGAGAGTACAGACACTATATAACAAGAGAGTACAGACACTATACAACAAGAGAGTACATAAGAACATAAGAAGGAACACTGCAACAGGCCTACTGACCCAAGCGGAGCAGGTCCATGTTTGTAAAGTAAAAGGACACAAGTGCAACTAATGTGACATTTATTGTGGCAACGTTTCGCTCTCCAGGAGCTTTATCAAGCCAGGAGCTTGATAAAGCTCCTGGAGAGCGAAACGTTGCCACAATAAATGTCACATTAGTTGCACTTGTGTCCTTTTACTTTACATATTGTCGGTAATTCTACCAACTTTATTACAGGTCCATGTTTCCCCCCTGGATTAGACCAATGACCCACACCCCGGATTATTCCAATGACCCACCCAGCCTGGTCACCTCCACTCAAGGATGGAGCACTGCACCAGACCCAGCAGCACAAGCTAGTCAGGTCAACTCACACCCACCCACACCCACTCATGTATTTATCTAACCTATTTTTAAAACTACACAACGTTTTAGCCTCAATAACTGTACTCGAGAGTTTGTCCACTCATCCACAACTCTATTGCCAAACCAGTGCTTTCCTATATCATTCATGAATCTGATTTTTTCCAACTTGAAACCATTGCTGCGAGTCCTGTCATGGCTGGAAATTTTCAGCACGCTATTTACATCCCCTTTATTTATTCCTGTTTTCCATTTATACACCTCGATCATATCCCCCCTAATTCTACGCCTTTCGAGAGAGTGCAGATTCAAGGCCCTCAGTCTATCCTCATAGGGAAGATTTCTGATACATGGGATCATCTTTGTCATCCTCCTTTGTACGTTTTCCAGAGCATTTATATCCATTCTGTAATACGGTGACCAGAACTGAGCAGCATAGTCTAAATGAGGCCTAACCAAGGATGTATAGAGTTGAAGAACAACCTGAGGACTTCTATTATTTATACTTCTAGATATGAAGCCAAGAATTCTGTTAGCTTTATTGCGAACACTAATGCACTGTTGTCTTGGTTTTAGATTACTGCTAACCAGAACTCCTAAATCCTTTTCGCAATCAGTAGCATTAAGATCTACATTATTTAGTTTATATGTGGCATGGTTATTTAACTGTCCAATATTTAGAACTTTGCATTTGTCAATATTAAACTGCATCTGCCACTTCTCCGACCATTGCGTCAGTCTATCCAAATCATCCAAACCAACCATACCCCCGGCCGGGATTGAACCCGCGGTCATAGAGTCTCAAAACTCCAGCCCGTCGCGCTAGCCACTAGACCAGCTAGCCACAATAAGATTCATCCAACTAGGTATATTTCTACACCATAGGAAAGTTAGCACAGGCACCTCTGTGACCACAAATGCAAGTTTTTACAGACGAATCTCCAGCTAGCGTGGCCGTGACGAACTCTAGCTCAAGTCCCTTCACTGCCGTCAACATGACTTAAGAAATCGTAATGACACGATTGCAAATAAACCATACCCCCGGCCGGGGGTATGGTTTATTTGCAATCGTGTCATTACGATTTCTTAAGTCATATCCAAATCATCCTGGAGTGCTCTAATGTCCTCATTAGAATGAATTGGACGGCCTATTTTGGTGTCATCAGCAAATTTGCTTATGTCGCTATTTATTCCCTCATCTATGTCGTTTATGTAAATTGTGAACAACAACGGGCCCAACACTGACCCCTGATGAACACCGCTTGTGACGTGCCCTCATTCTGATTTTCCCCATTTATGCAAACTCTCTGCTGTCTATTTGTCAGCCATGCCTCTACCCAGGAAAAAATTTCTCCTCCTATTCCGTGTGCCTTAAGTTTCCTCAATAGCCTCTGGTGTGGAACTCTATCGAAAGCCTTACTGAAGTCCATATACACAATATCATATTCATTACCATGATCTACCTCCTCAAACACCTTAGTGAAAAAAGTTAGTAAATTCGTAATTCAGGAACGCCCCTTTGTAAAACCGTGTTGAGAATCAGTAATCAGTCTGTGCCTGTCAAGATGGCTACAAATTGCTTCTGCAATTATTGATTCCATAAATTTTCCCACTATGGAAGTAAGGCCTGGAAGGAGGCCTGGTCACAGACCGGGCCGCGGGGGCGTTGACCCCCGAAACTCTCTCCAGGTAAACTCCAGGTAAGGCTTATTGGTCTATAGTTCGAAGCCAAGGACCTGTCACCTGCCTTGTAAATAGGTATTACATTTGCCATTTTCCACTTATCAGGCACTATGCCAGTTTGTAGTGACATGTTAAAAAGATTAGCCAAAGGTATGCTAAGTTCCTCTTTACATTCCTTTAACACCCTTGCAAACAGTTCATCAGGGCCTGGGGATTTGTTAGGTTTTAGTTTCTCTATTTGTCTGCGGACCATGTCACTAGTTACCGCAATCGTACATAGTTTATTATCATCCTGTTCTACATAATCTATTATTTCAAGAATATCGTTAATATTTTCCTGGGTGAAAACTGAGAGGAAGTAGGTATTTAGAACTTCACACATATACTTATCACTGTCAGTGACACTATACAGACACAATACAACAAGAGTACAGGCACTATACAGGAGGTTCAAATGTAAATAAGATTTACTTCACTCCAGCTAATTTGAAGAGGCAGAACCAAGAGTTAGAGCTCACCCTGCAAACTTAACTTGACTCTATATTTAAGCAATTACACCAGTTGAGCCACACGGGGCCAGGAGCTATGACTCGACCCCTACAACCATATTTGTTAAGTACAACGAGCTCAGCTCTACTGCAGTTATCCGGGAGTGGATAAAGGACTCTACTGACACCACGAGCGATATACGTCCAGATTTCAACGATTCTGATTACACTGGGTCACCTCACTGCCAGACGTATCATAGCAGCTCTTAATCTGATTATTTGTGGTTCAATATACTTTGTATAGATACCGTATGTGTAACTTACGCTAACCCAGCCAAGCCTAACTTTCAATAAACACACCTGGGTTTATAAATTTACAGAAAGCGTTCAGAAACTGCCGTTTGGAATATCTTAAGAAAATTAAAGTGTGCAACAACGACACCTTGCAACCGGATATGTTGCAACCACTCTTATGTTAACCAGTGTGGAGTGATGAACACTGCCAGGAGCAACAGAACACTCCGGGAGTCACAGCTGACTGACGAAGCACAGATGATAACACCAGGAAAGAAGTGGAACCAGAACAATGTGTGTGTGGGAAGAAAAGCGGAAAAGAATGAAGAGCGACATAGTAAAAAGAACACAAACGCTAAACAGCTTCAAATAAAATCAACCAAAAAATTAACCAAAAGGAAGAGGGTTGATTCAAACGAATTCTTTATCTCTGGGAGACGTGACCGACTCCTCTCCTTCCTTCCCACTATCTCCCTCCACCTTCACAGTTCCCTCCCAATGTTTTCCTCCTCTCTTCCCACTCCCTCATATATATTTGTGTGTACCTGAATAAGCTTACTTAATCTACACCTCCTCCTTTCCACTTCCTCTCTCTATCTACACCTCCCCCTTTCCACTCCCCCTCTCTATCTACACCTCCTCCTTCAAACTCCCCCTCTCTATCTACACATCCCCCTTTTCATTCCCCCTCTCTATCTACACCTCCTCCCCACTCCCTTTTCACACGGTTGAGTTACTTAGCTGTTTTAACTGTTAGAGTTATAATCATGACTGATGTCTACAGTAACTTGCTGCTGAGCTTCAAATATTACAAGGACTCCAGTGGAAATAAGTCACTTTGGTTGTACTTGTTTGGGAGGTTATCCTGGGTAATTTACACATATATTACTTTGTATGATAATTGTATTTATGTGGACTTGTACCTAAATAAGCTCACTGATTCCCCCTCCCTCTAGATCCCCCGCCCCTTGACGTTATCCTCATCACAGTACTGAAGTCCACCAGCTTAGGCTGTACAACAGTCAACACACTGTATGATACTCATCCCCCGCTATAGAATACAACAGGGGAAACACAGGTAGCTTTTGTTCCCACTATATAACTATCATATACAGCAGTGCAGCAGCACACTGATGAATCCATTTTAGTTAAAAAAAATATCCTCCACCTCCCCCACCATCTCTCTCAAATTCCTCCTCTCATTTCAACAGCGTTCCGCTCTCATTCCCGGAAACCCTCTCCGTAGGCTGTAAAGGATTAATGAAATCTAAATGGTGCTGAAAATCCCTTTGCTTAAGCTTTAACAAGAGAGCAGCAGGGCACTGCGGCGCGCCTCAAGTTAATTTCACAGTGCAAGTTCTAACAACTTTTAATGAGTTTTCTTACGCTAAACAAACCAAGTAAATTTAGTGAATAATGACAAGGACAAAGAGACAAGTAAGGAAAACAATGTGAATCTCAGCGCGGAGAATCCTGAATAGGGAAAGTGACCTAGTAGCGACCAGTGAAGAGGCGGGGCCAGGAGCTTGGATTCGACCCCTGCAACCTCAACTAGGTGAGTACACACACACACACACACACACACACACACACACACACACACACACACACACAACACACACAACACACACACACACACACACACACACACACACACATACACACACACAAGGGGTCACAATTGGAAGCTGAAGACTCAGAGAAGTCACAGGGATGTTAGGAATTACTTCTTCAGTCACAGAGTAGTCAGGAAGTGGAATAGCCTAGCAAGTGATGTGGTGGAGGCAGAAACCATACATAGCTTTAAGACGAGGTATGACAAAGCTTAGGGAGCAGAGAGAGAGAGAGAGAGGACTTAACAGCGATCAGTGAAAATGCGGAGCGAGGAGCTGAGTCTCGACCCCTGCAACCACAATTAGGTGAACACACACGCACACAGGCTGTAAGCCTGGTCCAGCAACTGGCTCCCCCCCTCCCCCCACACACACACACATAGGCTGCAAGCCTGGTCCAACAACTGGCTCCTCGAAATTAACCCCGCCAAATGCATGAAGATAGGGGAAGGGGAAAGAAGACCGCAGACAGAATAG
>NC_091292.1:77216746-77499246 GCF_038502225.1 Cherax quadricarinatus | reverse complement strand
AGAGGTATGATAAAGCTCACGGTTCAGAGAGAGTGACCTAGTAGCGATCAGTGAAGAAGCGGGGCCAGGAGCTCGGACTCGACCCCTGCAACGTCAACTAGGTGAGTACACACACACACACACACACACACACACCAGGCCTAGTGTCTAATCGACATGTGCCTAAGACAAAATGGTAACTAACTAACTGAGAGACAGAATGCTGAGAGAAAACTACAGATCCAGTTGTCCTCCACAACACAACTTGTATTTCGATCACTGCGCGATCCAAGAAAGATGTCCCCCGTATTACGTAACCCCAACTCCCTGCACCTCAATGCACGAGAAAGGAATAGTGTAAAGTGCGGCATAAATTTCAAATGCAGTTGAATGTTAGTGTTGAAGACCTGAAGGCAATCAGGGGAAACTTTCCCAAGATATCACATAGAAACTAACATCCCAATTATTTAATACAACTGGCAAGTTAGGACACAGCAGCCCAACACATGTCAAAAACTTTCCACCAAGAAGAGTCAGCTTTAAAAGCTTAAAGCCAAACTGAAAAGGCTTTCTGTACATCTCACGTAAATCAATATCCCATAATATACCAAGACAAAGTTTGAAGCCGCTCAGATGCTGCATTATCAAGTTGTTGGACTTGAACGTTTCAAGCAAATCGGATGAGGAATTCATAAATTGTCTTATCAAAGCCATTATTTGAATTTTCATAATTTCTTAAAAAAAAACAAGACAGTGTGGTACCTACACAAGCCAAAACCAACCCAAACTTTTCTCTAATCAAGACTGACCAGCGGTTAGGTATCATAGCTTTTATTTAGCTAATATAATATACAAATTTGTTACAATGTCCTTGAGAACATACAAAAGTCACAGGTACATAAAAATTGCATGTAGATTTAACGTAGGATAACCTAATGAAGTTAAACACTGACTTCTGATCAGAAGGGACATTCCGCAGTCTAATGTGGAGAGTCAAACATAGTAAGTCAAACATAGCTAGTCAAACATAGCTAGTCAAACATAGTAAGTCAAACATAGCTAGTCAAAAATAGTAAGTCAAACATAGCTAGTCAAACATAGCTAGTCAAACATAGCTAGTCAAACATAGCTAGTCAAACATAGTAAGTCAAACATAGTAAGTCAAACATAGCTAGTCAAACATAGTAAGTCAAACATAGTAAGTTAAACATAGCTAGTCAAACATAGTAAGTCAAACATAGTAAGTCAAACATAGTAAGTCAAACATAGTAAGTCAAACATAGTAAGTCAAACATAGCTAGTCAAACATAGTAAGTCAAACATAGTAAGTCAAACATAGTAAGTCAAACATAGTAAGTCAAACATAGTAAGTCAAACATAGTAAGTCAAACATAGTAAGTCAAACATAGTAAGTCAAACATAGTAAGTCAAACATAGTAAGTCAAACATAGTAAGTCAAACATATAGTCAAACATAGTAAGTCAAACATAGTAAGTCAAACATAGTAAGTCAAACATAGTAAGTCAAACATAGTAAGTCAAACATAGTAAGTCAAACATAGTAAGTCAAACATAGTAAGTCAAACATAGTAAGTCAAACATAGTAAGTAAAACATAGTAAGTCAAACATAGTAAGTCAAACATAGTAAGTCAAACATAGTAAGTCAAACATAGTAAGTCAAACATAGTAAGTCAAACATAGCTAGTCAAACATAGTAAGTCAAACATAGTAAGTCAAACATAGTAAGTCAAACATAGTAAGTCAAACATAGTAAGTCAAACATAGTAAGTCAAACATAGTAAGTCAAACATAGCTAGTCAAACATAGTAAGTCAAACATAGTAAGTCAAACATAGTAAGTCAAACATAGTCAAACATAGTAAGTCAAACATAGTAAGTCAAACATAGTAAGTCAAACATAGTAAGTCAAACATAGTAAGTCAAACATAGTAAGTCAAACATAGTAAGTCAAACATAGTAAGTCAAACATATAAGTCAAACATAGTAAGTCAAACATAGTAAGTCAAACATAGTAAGTCAAACATAGTAAGTCAAACATAGTAAGTCAAACATAGTAAGTCAAGCATAGTAAGTCAAACATAGTAAGTCAAACATAGTAAGTCAAACATAGTAAGTCAAACATAGTAAGTCAAACATAGTAAGTCAAACATAGTAAGTCAAACATAGTAAGTCAAACATAGTAAGTCAAACATAGTAGTCAAACATAGTAAGTCAAACATAGTAAGTCAAACATAGTAAGTCAAACATAGTAAGTCAAACATAGTAAGTCAAACATAGTAAGTCAAACATAGCATAGTAAGTCAAACATAGTAAGTCAAACATAGTAAGTCAAACATAGTAAGTCAAACATAGTAAGTCAAACATAGTAAGTCAAACATAGTAGTCAAACATAGTAAGTCAAACATAGTAAGTCAAACATAGTAAGTCAAACATAGTAAGTCAAACATAGTAAGTCAATCATAGTAAGTCAAACATAGTAAGTCAAACATAGTAAGTCAAACATAGTAAGTCAAACATAGTAAGTCAAACATAGTAAGTCAGACATAGCTAAGTCAAACATAGTAAGTCAAACATAGTAAGTCAAACATAGTAAGTCAAACATAGTAAGTCAAACATAGTAAGTCAAACATAGTAAGTCAAACATAGCTAGTCAAACATAGTAAGTCAAACATAGTCAAACATAGCTAGTCAAACATAGTAAGTCAAACATAGTAAGTCAAACATATAGTAAGTCAAACATAGTAAGTCAAACATAGCTAGTCAAACATAGTAAGTCAAACATAGTAGTCAAACATAGTAAGTCAAACATAGTAAGTCAAACAGTCAAACATAGTCAAACATAGTAAGTCAAACATAGTAAGTCAAACATAGTAAGTCAAACATAGCTAGTCAAACATAGTAAGTCAAACATAGCTATAAGTCAAACATAGTATAGTCAAACATAGTCAAACATAGCTAGTCAAACATAGCTAATCAAACATAGCTAGTCAAAAATAAGTCAAACATAGTAAGTCAAACATAGTCAAACATAGTCAAACATAGCTAGTAAGTCAAACATAGTAAGTCAAACATAGCTATAGTCAAACATAGCTAGTCAAACATATAGTAGCTAGTCAAACATAGCTAGTCAAACATAGCTAGTCAAACATAGTAAGTCAAACATAGTAAGTCAAACATAGTAAGTCAAACATAGTAAGTCAAACATAGTAAGTCAAACATAGTAAGTCAAACATAGTAAGTCAAACATAGTAAGTCAAACATAGTAAGTCAAACATAGTAAGTCAAACATAGCTAGTCAAACATAGTAAGTCAAACATAGTAAGTCAAACATAGCTAGTCAAACATAGTAAGTCAAACATAGTAAGTCAAACATAGTAAGTCAAACATAGTAAGTCAAACATAGTAAGTCAAACATAGTAAGTCAAACATAGTAAGTCAAACATAGTAAGTCAAACATAGTAAGTCAAACATAGTAAGTCAAACATAGTAAGTCAAACATAGTAAGTCAAACATAGTAAGTCAAACATAGTAAGTCAAACATAGTAAGTCAAACATAGCTAGTCAAACATAGCTAGTCAAACATAGTAAGTCAAACATAGTAAGTCAAACATAGTAAGTCAAACATAGTAAGTCAAACATAGTAAGTCAAACATAGTAAGTCAAACATAGTAAGTCAAACATAGTAAGTCAAACATAGTAAGTCAAACATAGTAAGTCAAACATAGTAAGTCAAACATAGTAAGTCAAACATAGTAAGTCAAACATAGTAAGTCAAACATAGTAAGTCAAACATAGTAAGTCAAACATAGTAAGTCAAACATAGTAAGTCAAACATAGTAAGTCAAACATAGTAAGTCAAACATAGTAAGTCAAACATAGTAAGTCAAACATAGTAGTCAAACATAGTAAGTCAAACATAGTCAAACATAGTAAGTCAAACATAGTAAGTCAAACATAGTAAGTCAAACATAGTAAGTCAAACATAGTAAGTCAAACATAGTAAGTCAAACATAGTCAAACTAGTCAAACATAAGTCAAACTAAGTCAAACATAGTAAGTCAAACATAGCTAGTCAAACATAGTAAGTCAAACATAGTAAGTTAAACATAGCTAGTCAAACATAGTAAGTCAAACATAGTAAGTCAAACATAGTAAGTCAAACATAGTAAGTCAAACATAGTAAGTCAAACATAGTAAGTCAAACATAGTAAGTCAAACATAGTAAGTCAAACATAGTAAGTCAAACATAGTAAGTCAAACATAGTAAGTCAAACATAGAAAGTCAAACATAGTAAGTCAAACATAGTAAGTCAAACATAGTAAGTCAAACATAGTAAGTCAAACATAGTAAGTCAAACATAGCTAGTCAAACATAACTAGTCAAACATAGCTAGTCAAACATAGCTAGTCAAACATAGTAAGTCAAACATAGTAAGTCAAACATAGTAAGTCAAACATAGCTAGTCAAACATAGCTAGTCAAACATAGTAAGTCAAACATAGTAAGTCAAACATAGCAAGTCAAACATAGTAAGTCAAACATAGTAAGTCAAACATAGTAAGTCAAACATAGTAAGTCAAACATAGTAAGTCAAACATAGTAAGTCAAACATAGCAAGTCAAACATAGTAAGTCAAACATAGTAAGTCAAACATAGTAAGTCAAACATAGTAAGTCAAACATAGTAAGTCAAACATAGTAAGTCAAACATAGTAAGTCAAACATAGTAAGTCAAACATAGTAAGTCAAACATAGTAAGTCAAACATAGCTAGTCAAACATAGTAAGTCAAACATAGTAAGTCAAACATAGCTAGTCAAACATAGTAAGTCAAACATAGCTAGTCAAACATAGCTAGTCAAACATAGTAAGTCAAACATAGTAAGTCAAACATAGTAAGTCAAGCATAGTAAGTCAAACATAGCTAGTCAAACATAGTAAGTCAAACATAGTAAGTCAAACATAGTAAGTCAAACATAGTAAGTCAAGCATAGTAAGTCAAACATAGTAAGTCAAACATAGTAAGTCAAACATAGTAAGTCAAACATAGTAAGTCAAACATAGCTAGTCAAACATAGCTAGTCAAACACAGTAAGTCAAACATAGTAAGTCAAACATAGTAAGTCAAACATAGTAAGTCAAACATAGTAAGTCAAACATAGTAAGTCAAACATAGCTACTCAAACATAGTAAGTCAAACATAGTAAGTCAAACATAGTAAGTCAAACATAGCTAGTCAAACATAGTAAGTCAAACATAGTAAGTCAAACATAGTAAGTCAAACATAGCAAGTCAAACATAGTAAGTCAAACATAGTAAGTCAAACATAGTAAGTCAAACATAGCTAGTCAAACATAGTAAGTCAAACATAGTAAGTCAAACATAGCTAGTCAAACATAGTAAGTCAAACATAGTAAGCCAAACATAGTAAGTCAAACATAGCTAGTCAAACATAGTAAGTCAAACATAGCAAGTCAAACATAGCTAGTCAAACATAGCTAGTCAAACATAGCTAGTCAGTCAAACATAGCTAGTCAAATATAGCTAGTCAAACATAGCTAGTGAAACATAGCTAGTCAAACATAGCTAGTCAAACATAGCTAGTCAAACATAGCTAGTCAAACATAGTAAGTCAAACATAGTAAGTCAAACATAGCTAGTCAAACATAGCTAGTCAAACATAGCTAGTCAAACATAGCTAGTCAAACATAGCTATTCAAACACAGCTAGTCAAACATAGCTAGTCAAACATAGCTAGTCAAACATAGTAAGTCAAACATAGCTAGTCAAACATAGCTAGTCAAACATAGCTAGTCAAATATAGCTAGTCAAACATAGCTAGTCAAACATAGCTAGTCAAACATAGCTAGTCAAACATAGCAAGTCAAACATAGATAGTCAAACACAGCTAGTAAAACATAGTAAGTCAAACATAGCTAGTCAAACATAGCTAGTCAAACATAGCTAGTCAAACCTAGTCAAACATAGCTAATCAAACATAGCTAGTCAAAAATAGCTAGTCAAACATAGCTAGTCAAACATAGCTAGTCAAACATAGATAGTCAAACATAGATAGTCAAACATAGCTAGTCAAACATAGCTAATCAAACATAGCAAGTCAAACATAGCTAGTCAAACTTAGCTAGTCAAACATAGCTAGTCAAACATAGCTAGTCAAACATAGCTAGTCAAACATAGTAAGTCAAACATAGCTAGTCAAACATAGCTAGTCAAACATAGCTAGTCAAACATAGCTAGTCAAACATAGCTAATCAAACATAGCAAGTCAAACATAGCTAGTCATAGTAAGTCAAACATAGCTAGTCAAACATAGCTAATCAAACATAGCAAGTCAAACATAGCTAGTCAAACATAGCTAGTCAAACATAGCTAGTCATAGTAAGTCAAACATAGCTAGTCAAACATAGCTAGTCAAACATAGCTAGTCAAACATAGTAAGTCAAACATAGTAAGTCAAACATAGCTAGTCAAACATAGTAAGTCAAACATAGCTAGTCAAACATAGCTAGTCAAACATAGTAAGTCAAACATAGTAAGTCAAACATAGTAAGTCAAGCATAGTAAGTCAAACATAGCTAGTCAAACATAGTAAGTCAAACATAGTAAGTCAAACATAGTAAGTCAAGCAGAGTAAGTCAAACATAGTAAGTCAAACATAGTAAGTCAAACATAGTAAGTCAAACATAGTAAGTCAAACATAGCTAGTCAAACATAGCTAGTCAAACACAGTAAGTTAAACATAGTAAGTCAAACATAGTAAGTCAAACATAGTAAGTCAAACATAGTAAGTCAAACATAGCTAGTCAAACATAGTAAGTCAAACATAGTAAGTCAAACATAGTAAGTCAAACATAGTAAGTCAAACATAGCTAGTCAAACATAGTAAGTCAAACATAGTAAGTCAAACATAGTAAGTCAAACATAGTAAGTCAAACATAGTAAGTCAAACATAGCTAGTCAAACATAGTAAGTCAAACATAGTAAGTCAAACATAGTAAGTCAAACATAGCTAGTCAAACATAGTAAATCAAACATAGTAAGTCAAACATAGCTAGTCAAACATAGTAAGTCAAACATAGTAAGTCAAACATAGTAAGTCAAACATAGTAAGTCAAACATAGTAAGTCAAACATAGCTAGTCAAACATAGTAAGTCAAACATAGTAAGTCAAACATAGTAAGTCAAACATAGTAAGTCAAACATAGCAAATCAAACATAGCAAGTCAAACATAGTAAGTCAAACATAGTAAGTCAAACATAGTAAGTCAAACATAGTAAGTCAAACATAGTAAGTCAAACATAGTAAGTCAAACATAGCTAGTCAAACATAGTAAGTCAAACATAGTAAGTCAAACATAGTAAGTCAACCATAGTAAGTCAAACATAGTAAGTCAAACATAGTAAGTCAAACATAGTAAGTCAAACATAGTAAGTCAAACATAGTAAGTCAAACATAGCTAGTCAAACATAGTAAGTCAAACATAGTAAGTCAAACATAGTAAGTCAAACATAGTAAGTCAAACATAGTAAGTCAAACATAGTAAGTCAAACATAGTAAGTCAAACATAGTAAGTCAAACATAGCTAGTCAAACATAGTAAGTCAAACATAGTAAGTCAAACATAGTAAGTCAAACATAGTAAGTCAAACATAGTAAGTCAAACATAGTAAGTCAAACATAGTAAGTCAAACATAGCTAGTCAAACATAGTAAGTCAAACATAGTAAGTCAAACATAGTAAGTCAAACATAGCTAGTCAAACATAGTAAGTCAAACATAGTAAGTCAAACATAGTAAGTCAAACATAGCTAGTCAAACATAGTAAGTCAAACATAGTAAGTCAAACATAGTAAGTCAAACATAGCTAGTCAAACATAGTAAGTCAAACATAGTAAGTCAAACATAGTAAGTCAAACATAGTAAGTCAAACATAGCTAGTCAAACATAGTAAGTCAAACATAGTAAGTCAAACATAGCTAGTCAAACATAGTAAGTCAAACATAGTAAGTCAAACATAGCAAGTCAAACATAGTAAGTCAAACATAGTAAGTCAAACATAGCTAGTCAAGCATATTAAGTCAAACATAGCTAGTCAAACATAGTAAGTCAAACATAGTAAGTCAAACATAGTAAGTCAAACATAGTAAGTCAAGCATAGTAAGTCAAACATAGTAAGTCAAACATAGTAAGTCAAGCATAGTAAGTCAAACATAGTAAGTCAAACATAGTAAGTCAAACATAGTAAGTCAAACATAGTAAGTCAAACATAGCAAGTCAAACATAGCAAGTCAAACATAGTAAGTCAAACATAGTAAGTCAAACATAGTAAGTCAAACATAGTAAGTCAAGCATAGTAAGTCAAGCATAGTAAGTCAAACATAGTAAGTCAAGCATAGTAAGTCAAACATAGTAAGTCAAACATAGTAAGTCAAACGTAGTAAGTCAAACATAGTAAGTCAAACATAGTAAGTCAAACATAGCAAGTCAAACATAGTAAGTCAAACATATTAAGTCAAACATAGTAAGTCAAACATAGTAAGTCAAACATAGTAAGTCAAACATAGTAAGTCAAACATAGTAAGTCAAACATAGCAAATCAAACATAGCAAGTCAAACATAGTAAGTCAAACATAGTAAGTCAAACATAGTAAGTCAAACATAGTAAGTCAAACATAGTAAGTCAAACATAGCAAGTCAAACATAGTAAGTCAAACATAGCTAGTCAAACATAGCTAGTCAAACATAGCTAGTCAAACATAGTAAGTCAAACATAGCTAGTCAAACATAGTAAGTCAAACATAGCTAGTCAAACATAGCTAGTCAAACATAGCTAGTCAAACATAGTAAGTCAAACATAGCTAGTCAAACATGGTAAGTCAAACATAGCAAGTCAAACATAGCTAGTCAAACATAGCTAGTCAAACATAGCTAGTCAGTCAAACATAGCTAATCAAATATAGCTAGTCAAACATAGCTAGTGAAACATAGCTAGTCAAACATAGCTAGTCAAACATAGCTAGTCAAACATAGTAAGTCAAACATAGTAAGTCAAACATAGCTAGTCAAACATAGCTAGTCAAACATAGCTAGTCAAACATAGCTAGTCAAACATAGCTAGTCAAACACTGCTAGTCAAACATAGCTAGTCAAACATAGCTAGTCAAACATAGTAAGTCAAACATAGCTAGTCAAACATAGCTAGTCAAACATAGCTAGTCAAATATAGCTAGTCAAACATAGCTAGTCAAACATAGCTAGTCAAACATAGCTAGTCAAACATAGCAAGTCAAACATAGATAGTCAAACATAGCTAGTCAAACATAGTAAGTCAAACATAGCTAGTCAAACATAGCTAGTCAAAGATAGCTAGTCAAACATAGTCAAACATAGCTAATCAAACATAGCTAGTCAAAAATAGCTAGTCAAACATAGCTAGTCAAACATAGCTAGTCAAACATAGATAGTCAAACATAGATAGTCAAACATAGCTAGTCAAACATAGCTAATCAAACATAGCAAGTCAAACATAGCTAGTCAAACATAGCTAGTCAAACATAGCTAGTCAAACATAGCTAGTCAAACATAGCTAGTCAAACATAGCTAGTCAAACATAGCTAGTCAAACATAGCTAATCAAACATAGCAAGTCAAACATAGCTAGTCAAACATAGCTAGTCAAACATAGTAAGTCAAACATAGCTAGTCAAACATAGTAAATCAAACATAGTAAGTCAAACATAGCTAGTCAAACATAGTAAGTCAAACATAGTAAGTCAAACATAGTATGTCAAACATAGTAAGTCAAACATAGTAAGTCAAACATAGCTAGTCAAACATAGTAAGTCAAACATAGTAAGTCAAACATAGTAAGTCAAACATAGTAAGTCAAACATAGCAAATCAAACATAGCAAGTCAAACATAGTAAGTCAAACATAGTAAGTCAAACATAGTAAGTCAAACATAGTAAGTCAAACATAGTAAGTCAAACATAGTAAGTCAAACATAGCTAGTCAAACATAGTAAGTCAAACATAGTAAGTCAAACATAGTAAGTCAAACATAGTAAGTCAAACATAGTAAGTCAAACATAGTAAGTCAAACATAGTAAGTCAAACATAGTAAGTCAAACATAGCTAGTCAAACATAGTAAGTCAAACATAGTAAGTCAAACATAGTAAGTCAAACATAGTAAGTCAAACATAGTAAGTCAAACATAGTAAGTCAAACATAGTAAGTCAAACATAGCTAGTCAAACATAGTAAGTCAAACATAGTAAGTCAAACATAGTAAGTCAAACATAGTAAGTCAAACATAGTAAGTCAAACATAGTAAGTCAAACATAGTAAGTCAAACATAGCTAGTCAAACATAGTAAGTCAAACATAGTAAGTCAAACATAGTAAGTCAAACATAGCAAGTCAAACATAGTAAGTCAAACATAGTAAGTCAAACATAGTAAGTCAAACATAGCTAGTCAAACATAGTAAGTCAAACATTGTAAGTCAAACATAGTAAGTCAAACATAGCTAGTCAAACATAGTAAGTCAAACATAGTAAGTCAAACATAGTAAGTCAAACATAGTAAGTCAAACATAGCTAGTCAAACATAGTAAGTCAAACATAGTAAGTCAAACATAGCTAGTCAAACATAGTAAGTCAAACATAGTAAGTCAAACATAGCAAGTCAAACATAGTAAGTCAAACATAGTAAGTCAAACATAGCTAGTCAAGCATATTAAGTCAAACATAGCTAGTCAAACATAGTAAGTCAAACATAGTAAGTCAAACATAGTAAGTCAAACATAGTAAGTCAAGCATAGTAAGTCAAACATAGTAAGTCAAACATAGTAAGTCAAGCATAGTAAGTCAAACATAGTAAGTCAAACATAGTAAGTCAAACATAGTAAGTCAAACATAGTAAGTCAAACATAGCAAGTCAAACATAGCAAGTCAAACATAGTAAGTCAAACATAGTAAGTCAAACATAGTAAGTCAAACATAGTAAGTCAAGCATAGTAAGTCAAGCATAGTAAGTCAAACATAGTAAGTCAAGCATAGTAAGTCAAACATAGTAAGTCAAACATAGTAAGTCAAACGTAGTAAGTCAAACATAGTAAGTCAAACATAGTAAGTCAAACATAGCAAGTCAAACATAGTAAGTCAAACATATTAAGTCAAACATAGTAAGTCAAACATAGTAAGTCAAACATAGTAAGTCAAACATAGTAAGTCAAACATAGTAAGTCAAACATAGCAAATCAAACATAGCAAGTCAAACATAGTAAGTCAAACATAGTAAGTCAAACATAGTAAGTCAAACATAGTAAGTCAAACATAGTAAGTCAAACATAGCAAGTCAAACATAGTAAGTCAAACATAGCTAGTCAAACATAGCTAGTCAAACATAGCTAGTCAAACATAGTAAGTCAAACATAGCTAGTCAAACATAGTAAGTCAAACATAGCTAGTCAAACATAGCTAGTCAAACATAGCTAGTCAAACATAGTAAGTCAAACATAGCTAGTCAAACATGGTAAGTCAAACATAGCAAGTCAAACATAGCTAGTCAAACATAGCTAGTCAAACATAGCTAGTCAGTCAAACATAGCTAATCAAATATAGCTAGTCAAACATAGCTAGTGAAACATAGCTAGTCAAACATAGCTAGTCAAACATAGCTAGTCAAACATAGTAAGTCAAACATAGTAAGTCAAACATAGCTAGTCAAACATAGCTAGTCAAACATAGCTAGTCAAACATAGCTAGTCAAACATAGCTAGTCAAACACTGCTAGTCAAACATAGCTAGTCAAACATAGCTAGTCAAACATAGTAAGTCAAACATAGCTAGTCAAACATAGCTAGTCAAACATAGCTAGTCAAATATAGCTAGTCAAACATAGCTAGTCAAACATAGCTAGTCAAACATAGCTAGTCAAACATAGCAAGTCAAACATAGATAGTCAAACATAGCTAGTCAAACATAGTAAGTCAAACATAGCTAGTCAAACATAGCTAGTCAAAGATAGCTAGTCAAACATAGTCAAACATAGCTAATCAAACATAGCTAGTCAAAAATAGCTAGTCAAACATAGCTAGTCAAACATAGCTAGTCAAACATAGATAGTCAAACATAGATAGTCAAACATAGCTAGTCAAACATAGCTAATCAAACATAGCAAGTCAAACATAGCTAGTCAAACATAGCTAGTCAAACATAGCTAGTCAAACATAGCTAGTCAAACATAGCTAGTCAAACATAGCTAGTCAAACATAGCTAGTCAAACATAGCTAATCAAACATAGCAAGTCAAACATAGCTAGTCAAACATAGCTAGTCAAACATAGCTAGTCAAACATAGCTAGTCAAACATAGCTAGTCAAACATAGCTAGTCAAACATAGCTAGTCAAACATAGCTAATCAAACATAGCAAGTCAAACATAGCTAGTCAAACATAGCTAGTCAAACATAGCTAGTCATAGTAAGTCAAACATAGCTAGTCAAACATAGCTAATCAAACATAGCAAGTCAAACATAGCTAGTCAAACATAGCTAGTCAAACATAGCTAGTCATAGTAAGTCAAACATAGCTAGTCAAACATAGGTAGTCAAACATAGCTAGTCAAACATCACAAGCATAACATCGCAAGCCTAGTATCACAAATCTAAAACCGCAAATCTAACGTGTTAAGTTTAGCATCGTAAGTCTAACATTGTAAGTCTAGCATCGTAAGTCTAACATTGTAAGTCTAGCATCGTAAGTCTAACATTGTAAGTCTAGCATCGTAAGTCTAACATTATAAGTCTTTTGTTATAGACAGCCTTTACAGGCAAAGCTACAGTAGTGCAATGGAAAATTCACCGACTCAATCCTGGCCAATTTATTTATGGAATACATTTTTAGATCTCAGTGGATTATTGACAGGCTTTATTTACTTTGTAATCAAATACGGCTGAGACGTAAATAACGACGTCTCCGTGTGGCCACAACCACAACATTTTGAGACTTTTAAGAAAATTCAATAATATTTTTAGTCTTCCAACAAATTCGAATATAATGAGAAATCGCTGGTAAACGACCTTGATGTTTCCTAAAGATAATTGTGTACAGAATAAAACACGATCTTGAGGGCAAACATTTATTACATGATATGACTACCAAGTGAAAATGTCTAGTGTGGTCTATGTGACCCAGATCTTTGTGTATGCCATGCAGGTTTTATACATGAAATATAAAAATAATATTTTCATCGATCTTCTTCGCCAACAGATCAGTTTTAAAGCTCATTTTGCTGCCGAAAAATCTTTGTTATGCCGTTCAGAAGCTTATATGACAGTATTGTAATATATGTTTTTGTGTTAGTTTATAATGAAAGATGTAATGAAAGATTTGTATCAGAGAGCATTGATGTGACTTATTGGTACAACACTAACATTGATGTGACTTATTGGTACAACACTAACATTGATGTGACTTATTGGTACAACACTAACATTGATGTGACTTATTGATACAACACTAACATTGATGTGACTTATTGGTACAACACTAACATTGATGTGACTTATTGATACAACACTAACATTGATGTGACTTATTGGTACAACACTAACATTGATGTGACTTATTGATACAACACTAACATTGATGTGACTTATTGATACAACACTAACATTGATGTGACTTATTGATACAACACTAACATTGATGTGACTTATTGGTACAACACTAACATTGATGTGACTTATTGATACAACACTAACATTGATGTGACTTATTGGTACAACACTAACATTGATGTGACTTATTGGTACAACACTAACATTGATGTGACTTATTGGTACAACACTAACATTGATGTGACTTATTGGTACAACACTAACATTGATGTGACTTATTGGTACAACACTAACATTGATGTGACTTATTGATACAACACTAACATTGATGTGATTTATTGGTACAACACTAACATTGATGTGACTTATTGGTACAACACTAACATTGATGTGACTTATTGATACAACACTAACATTGATGTGATTTATTGGTACAACACTAACATTGATGTGACTTATTGGTACAACACTAACATTGATGTGACTTATTGGTACAACACTAACATTGATGTGACTTATTGATACAACACTAACATTGATGTGACTTATTGATACAACACTAACATTGATGTGACTTATTGGTACAACACTAACATTGATGTGACTTATTGGTACAACACTAACATTGATGTGACTTATTGGTACAACACTAACATTGATGTCACTTATTGGTACAACACTAACATTGATGTCACTTATTGGTACAACACTAACATTGATGTGACTTATTGATACAACACTAACATTGATGTGACTTATTGATACAACACTAACATTGATGTGACTTATTGATACAACACTAACATTGATGTGACTTATTGGTACAACACTAACATTGATGTGACTTATTGGTACAACACTAACATTGATGTGACTTATTGGTGCAACACTAACATTGATGTGACTTATTGATACAACACTAACATTGATGTGACTTATTGATACAACACTAACATTGATGTGACTTATTGATACAACACTAACATTGATGTGACTTATTGGTACAACACTAACATTGATGTGACTTATTGGTACAACACTAACATTGATGTCACTTATTGATACAACACTAACATTGATGTGACTTATTGATACAACACTAACATTGATGTGACTTATTGGTACAACACTAACATTGATGTGACTTATTGGTACAACACTAACATTGATGTGACTTATTGGTACAACACTAACATTGATGTGACTTATTGATACAACACTAACATTGATGTGACTTATTGATACAACACTAACATTGATGTGACTTATTGATACAACACTAACATTGATGTGACTTATTGGTACAACACTAACATTGATGTGACTTATTGGTACAACACTAACATTGATGTGACTTATTGATACAACACTAACACTGATGTGACTTATTGATACAACACTAACATTGATGTGACTTATTGATATAACACTAACATTGATGTGACTTATTGGTACAACACTAACATTGATGTGACTTATTGGTACAACACTAACATTGATGTGACTTATTGGTACAACACTAACATTGATGTGACTTATTGGTACACTAACATTGATGTGACTTATTGATACAACACTAACACTGATGTGACTTATTGATACAACACTAACATTGATGTGACTTATTGATACAACACTAACATTGATGTGACTTATTGATACAACACTAACATTGATGTGACTTATTGGTACAACACTAACATTGATGTGACTTATTGATACAACACTAACATTGATGTGACTTATTGATACAACACTAACATTGATGTGACTTATTGGTACAACACTAACATTGATGTGACTTATTGGTACAACACTAACATTGATGTCACTTATTGGTACAACACTAACATTGATGTGACTTATTGGTACAACACTAACATTGATGTGACTTATTGATACAACACTAACATTGATGTGACTTATTGATACAACACTAACATTGATGTGACTTATTGATACAACACTAACATTGATGTGACTTATTGGTACAACACTAACATTGATGTGACTTATTGGTACAACACTAACATTGATGTGACTTATTGGTACAACACTAACATTGATGTGACTTATTGGTACAACACTAACATTGATGTGACTTATTGGTACAACACTAACATTGATGTGACTTATTGGTACAACACTAACATTGATGTGACTTATTGGTACAACACTAACATTGATGTGACTTATTGGTACAACACTAACATTGATGTGACTTATTGGTACAACACTAACATTGATGTGACTTATTGATACAACACTAACATTGATGTGACTTATTGATACAACACTAACATTGATGTGACTTATTGATACAACACTAACATTGATGTGACTTATTGGTACAACACTAACATTGATGTGACTTATTGGTACAACACTAACATTGATGTGACTTATTGATACAACACTAACATTGATGTGACTTATTGGTACAACACTAACATTGATGTGACTTATTGGTACAACACTAACATTGATGTGACTTATTGGTACAACACTAACATTGATGTGACTTATTGGTACAACACTAACATTGATGTGACTTATTGGTACAACACTAACATTGATGTGACTTATTGATACAACACTAACATTGATGTGACTTATTGATACAACACTAACATTGATGTGACTTATTGATACAACACTAACATTGATGTGACTTATTGGTACAACACTAACATTGATGTGACTTATTGGTACAACACTAACATTGATGTGACTTATTGATACAACACTAACATTGATGTGACTTATTGATACAACACTAACATTGATGTGACTTATTGGTACAACACTAACATTGATGTGACTTATTGGTACAACACTAACATTGATGTGACTTATTGATACAACACTACCACTGATGTGACTTATTGATACAACACTAACATTGATGTGACTTATTGATATAACACTAACATTGATGTGACTTATTGGTACAACACTAACATTGATGTGACTTATTGGTACAACACTAACATTGATGTGACTTATTGGTACAACACTAACATTGATGTGACTTATTGGTACAACACTAACATTGATGTGACTTATTGATACAACACTAACACTGATGTGACTTATTGATACAACACTAACATTGATGTGACTTATTGATACAACACTAACATTGATGTGACTTATTGATACAACACTAACATTGATGTGACTTATTGGTACAACACTAACATTGATGTGACTTATTGATACAACACTAACATTGATGTGACTTATTGATACAACACTAACATTGATGTGACTTATTGGTACAACACTAACACTGATGTGACTTATTGATACAACACTAACATTGATGTGACTTATTGATACAACACTAACATTGATGTGACTTATTGGTACAACACTAACATTGATGTGACTTATTGATACAACAATAACATTGATGTGACTTATTGGTACAACACTAACATTGATGTGACTTATTGGTACAACACTAACACTGATGTGACTTATTGATACAACACTAACACTGATGTGACTTATTGGTACAACACTAACACTGATGTGACTTATTGATACAACACTAACACTGATGTGACTTATTGATACAACACTAACAATGATGTGACTTATTGGTACAACACTAACACTGATGTGACTTATTGGTACAACACTAACACTGATGTGACTTATTGGTACAACACTAACACTGATGTGACTTATTGGTACAACACTAACACTGATGTGACTTATTGGTACAACACTAACACTGATGTGACTTATTGGTACAACACTAACACTGATGTGACTTATTGGTACAACACTAACACTGATGTGACTTATTGGTACAACACTAACATTGATGTGACTTACTGACAGAACACTAACAGATTATTAGTCAAAACTAAACTCAAGGATCGAGAGAAAAGTATGTACTTTCCCGCCTGCAAGCAGAGTCTGGAAGTATGCGAGAAACGGATATAATTCCGAATAAAGTTATGTATGAACAGGTAACGAAAACAATGCTGTGTCATCGTCCAAGTGATAGCAACCACAAAAAAAAAATATTTATCCTCAATTTCAAAAGCTGCAGTGGCGGCTTAACGTATGATTAAGATCCTCGTCAGGAAACAACTGTCCTTTTTCCTGGCCAACTGTACTTAACCTAACCCTAGCAACCACTACACAGATTTTGAAACCGGCACATTTCTCTAAATACAATAATTACGAATCGTAGAATCGAATCTTAATGTGTCAGCTCCAAGTCAGTATCTCCTCACAATGCTGGGAAGTCAGGCTAGGCGATTCAGGTGATTATTACAGCGACCGTTTTCACCTAGGTAGGTTAACGCCAAGGAAGGAAATATCAACAACAATTACCCACCTAAAGCCAATAATAACCCAGCAAAAAGCAGCAGTAAGAATTATCATATAATCCAATGCTAGGCAGCACCCCCCCCCCCCCACTCTTCAAAAAACTAAATTTACTGTTCAGAACATCCATACTTACTATTCTGCAATCTACATTTACAGAACCATAAATTCCAATAATAAACCTTAACTAAAACTTTCTTGATAGTTGTGACAGGACCCACAGGCATAATACCAGACACAAACATCTGACATTCTTGTGTCCGGCTAAATCTATACAAAAATTCAGTGTACATAAAAGAGCCTAAAATCTGAAACTCCCTGCCTGAAAAGCACCGTTAAAAAACACCTTATCTCCCTAACACACTCCACTGGTAGCTAACACACTCCACTGGTAGCTAACACACCCCACTGGTAGCTAACACACCCCACTGGTAGCTAACACACCCCACTGGTAGCTAACACACTCCACTGGTAGCTAACACACCCCACTGGTAGCTAACACACACCACCGGTTGCTAACACACCCCACCGGTACCTAACACCACCGGTAGCTAACACACACCATCGGTAGCTAACACACCCCACCGGTAGCTAACACCACCGGTAGCTAACACACCCCACCGGTAGCTAACACACACACCACCGGTAGCTAACACACCACCGGTAGCTAACACCCCACGGGTAGCTAACACCCCATCGGTAGCTAACACCACCGGTAGCTAACACACACCACCGGTAGCTAACACACACCACCGGTAGCTAACACACACCACCAGTAGCTAACACACCAACAGTAGCTAATATACCACCGGTAGCTAGCACACACCACCGGTAACACAGCACCGGTAGCTAACACACACACCACCGGTAGCTAGCACATACCACCGGTAGCTAGCACACACCACCGGTAGGTAACACACCACCGGTAGCTAACACACACACCACCGGTAGTAACACACACCACCGGTAGCTAGCACATACCACCGGTAGCTAACATACACCACCAGTAGGTAACACACCACCGGTAGCTAACACACACACCACCGGTAGTAACGCACACCACCGGTAGCTAACACACACCACCAGTAGCTAACACACCACCGGTAGCTAGCACATACCACCGGTAGCTAGCACACACCACCGGTAGGTAACACACCATCGGTAGCTAACACACACACCACAGGTAGTAACACACCACCAGTAGCTAACACACACCACCGGTAGTAACGCACACCACCGGTAGCTAACACACACCACCAGTAGCTAACACACCACCGGTAGCTAGCACATACCACCGGTAGCTAGCACACACCACCGGTAGCTAACACACACACCACAGGTAGTAACACACCACAGTGTGAAGGCTTACTCAGCCCTGTAACAACTTCAGTCAGTATTACCAAGGCTGGCTCCTCCTCAGGAAAATTAATGAATAGAAAAAGAAATAATAACAGACAATGATACACTTTATTATTTAGAAATGGAAAATATAAAACAATAAAACATGAAGGTGTATCCTAATTGAAAGAAAAATGAAAAATTAAATGAAAAATTGACATTTGAATTCAACGCTGATACGTACAAGTAAACTGGGGTATCTGGTTGAGGTTGACACCGTCTTGTAGAAATTGTAGCCGTTGATGATGATGTGGGGGGGGGGTCACAGGTGTTGAGTGACAACCCAACGACTAGTTCTTCACAGAGTCGAGAGCCTTGAATAATCTGTCCAGATGATAGGAACGCAGGTTCTTCACTGCAAAGATGAGGGGTAGTGTCCTGTTCTCAGCTAATATTAATCAGGTAGGTAGATTACAAAGTGACGTCTTATGACTTGTGCTGAGTCTGTCTCCTTCAACACTTTTTCTTTGGTTGCCAGATGACCCGAGCTGACATTCCAAGCTAGAAAAGAGACAAAGGTTACCCACTGCTTAAGAAATCACTCTCCATGATAAGTGTAAGATACTTAAAAAAAATGGTGATGTTAAAGGAAATCAGGGCAGTAAGGACTAAGTTTATTATTGGCCAAAGGTGAAGCTTTCAACCAATATGTCCACTAGAATAGGAGCAGAGGCTTTTACTTACAGTTGTGCTGGTCGGAGCCACACACGTCACCTTTCGGGGTGGAGAAAAATGGGGGGAGGAGGATAGCGGGAGCTAGACTGACTCTACCTTAACAAGCAGCCGGCAATCAAACTATCGTCACCATATATATATATATTCGCTCGCTACTCCTATCTGTTGAACTTTTCCCTCACACACCGGTAGCTAACATACACCACAGGTAGCTAACACACACCAACGGTAGGTAACACACCACCGGTAGGTAACACACCACCGGTAGCTAACACACACCACCGGTAGGTAACACACACCACCGGTAGGTAACACACACCACCGGTAGCTAACACACACCACCGGTAGCTAACACACACCACCGGTAGCTAACACACACCAACGGTAGGTAACACACACCACCGGTAGCTAACACACACCACTGGTAGCTAACACACACCACCGGTAGCTAACACACACCACCGGTAGCTAACACACACCACCGGTAGCTAACACACACCACTGGTAGCTAACACACACCACCGGTAGCTAACACACACCACCGGTAGCTAACACACACCACTGGTAGCTAACACACACCACCGGTAGCTAACACACACCACCGGTAGCTAACACACACCACTGGTAGCTAACACACACCACCGGTAGCTAACACACACCACCGGTAGCTAACACACACCACCGGTAGCTAACACACACCAACGGTAGGTAACACACACCACCGGTAGCTAACACACACCACCGGTAGCTAACACACACCACCGGTAGGTAACACACACCACCGGTAGCTAACACACACCACCAGTAGCTAGCACACAGCACCGGTAGGTAACACACACCACCGGTAGGTAACACACACCACCGGTAGCTCACACACACCACCGGTAGCTAACACACACCACCGGTAGGTAACACACACCACCGGTAGGTAACACACACCACAGCTAACACACACCACAGCTAACACACACCACTGGTAGCTAACACACACCACTGGTAGCTAACACACACCACCGGTAGCTAACACACACCACCGGTAGCTAACACACACCACCGGTAGCTAACACACACCACTGGTAGCTAACACACACCACTGGTAGCTAACACACACCACTGGTAGCTAACACACACCACCGGTAGCTAACACACACCACTGGTAGCTAACACACACCACCAGTAGCTAACACACACCACTGGTAGCTAACACACACCAATGGTAGCTAACACACACCACCGGTAGCTAACACACACCACCGGTAGCTAACACACACCACCGGTAGCTAACACACACCACCGGTAGCTAACACACACCACCGGTAGCTAACACACACCACTGGTAGCTAACACACACCACTGGTAGCTAACACACACCACCGGTAGCTAACACACACCACCGGTAGCTAACACACACCACTGGTAGCTAACACACACCACCGGTAGCTAACACACACCACCGGTAGCTAACACACACCACCGGTAGCTATCACACACCACCAGTAGCTAACACACACCACCGGTAGCTAACACACACCACCGGTAGCTAACACACACCACCGGTAGCTAACACACACCACCGGTAGCTAACACACACCACTGGTAGCTAACACACACCACTGGTAGCTAACACACACCACTGGTAGCTAACACACACCACCGGTAGCTAACACACACCACCGGTAGCTAACACACACCACCGGTAGCTAACACACACCACCGGTAGCTAACACACACCACCGGTAGCTATCACACACCACTGGTAGCTAACACACACCACCGGTAGCTAACACACACCACCGGTAGCTAACACACACCACCGGTAGGTAACACACACCACCGGTTGCTAACACACACCACCGGTAGCTAACACACACCACCGGTAGGTAACACACACCACCGGTTGCTAACACACACCACCGGTTGCTAACACACACCACCGGTAGCTAACACACACCACTGGTAGCTAACACACACCACCGGTAGGTAACACACACCACCGGTTGCTAACACACACCACCGGTTGCTAACACACACCACCGGTTGCTAACACACACCACCGGTAGCTAACACACACCACTGGTAGCTAACACACACCACCGGTTGCTAACACACACCACCGGTAGCTAACACACACCACTGGTAGCTAACACACACCACCGGTTGCTAACACACACCACCGGTAGCTAACACACACCACTGGTAGCTAACACACACCACCGGTTGCTAACACACACCACTGGTAGCTAACACACACCACTGGTAGCTAACACACACCACCGGTAGCTAACACACACCACTGGTAGCTAACACACACCACCGGTTGCTAACACACACCACTGGTAGCTAACACACACCACTGGTAGCTAACACACACCACTGGTGTCTAACACACACCACTGGTAGCTAACACACACCACCGGTAGCTAACACACACCACTGGTAGCTAACACACACCACCGGTTGCTAACACACACCACCGGTAGCTAACACACACCACTGGTAGCTAACACACACCACCGGTTGCTAACACACACCACTGGTAGCTAACACACACCACTGGTAGCTAACACACACCACCGGTAGCTAACACACACCACTGGTAGCTAACACACACCACCGGTTGCTAACACACACCACTGGTAGCTAACACACACCACTGGTAGCTAACACACACCACCGGTAGCTAACACACACCACTGGTAGCTAACACACACCACTGGTAGCTAACACACACCACCGGTAGCTAACACACACCACCGGTAGCTAACACACACCACTGGTAGCTAACACACACCACCGGTTGCTAACACACACCACTGGTAGCTAACACACACCACCGGTTGCTAACACACACCACTGGTAGCTAACACACACCACTGGTAGCTAACACACACCACAAGTAGGTAACCACATAAAAACTACCTTAGCCTACACATATCCAAAACAAAATATACTTATTTGATATCTGTGACTCCCCATAATTTACACTAATGACTGTCAACACAAAATTCTGAATATAGCTTTTGCTACATGATTCTTAAGCTAGTCATAACTTGGTCTAAAACACTTCATTATAGAAACTATATCATCCCAAGACCAGAACATTCCCATTAATTGATAAACTTATTGTTAAATTTTAAATGTTTTGAACTACCTCACTTTTGTAAATCTAATTGATCACTACAGCTGCCTCACTTTATTACCCGTATGATCCATAGCCTGTGTCAGAATAGAGTACGAAATAGGATTAGTCTGCCCGAAATGACTAGGCATACCTAGTCATACTAGTGGTCTTCTTTGTAATAAATAATTTATAATATGCCCAACAGTAAGGGAGCCACCCCAACTATGCCGATCTGATGGCAGCCAGAAGCGTCCAGATGGTATCACACTTCAAGTCTGGACAGACGGTAAGCAGGTGGTGTGGGACTATACATGTGTATCTACCTTGGCTGATACCTATCTCCAATACACCAGGGAGGAAGGAGAGGCAGCTGCCAGCTTCAGGGAGTCCCAAAAGTCTAGAAAATATGGAGAACTTGCCCATCATTATATGTTTGTTCCCATAGGCTCAGAGACCCTTGACTCATGGGGAAAGATTGCATCTAAGTTCCTTAAGGAGCTAGGCAAAAGACTCATCAGGGTAGCTAGGGATCCCAGGGCAGCTAGTTTTCTGTTCCAGCGACTCAGCGCTGCTGTTCAGAGGGGTAATGCCTGCTGTATTTTGGCCACGCGCCCCAGTTCTGAGAGCTGGATGAGATTTTCGCATTATAATCAGTGACAAACACGTAACAATATGTACTAGACATGTATCTCTCACATCTCATGTACTGTATCTGCCATCTTTATATCAACAATGTATCTCTCAAACCTTTTGTACCATATTATATGAAAAAATATACCTATTGGTAAAAAAAGAATGAAAAGATGGGGTGGAAGGGGAAGTGGAATATTTAAACGGCTTCAGGAAGAAATTCAAATATTCTTCCTTGAAGCCTTTTTATCCACTTCTCCGAGGCTATGGGTCCCACAATTTACACCAGAGGTGGACCCCGTATATATATATACAATAATATTTTATAAAATGTAAACTCCACATTGTAATATCAATAGAGAAATAGAGAATTTTAATTTTAATTTATTTTTTTTTTTAATTTTACCTGCCCTTCCAGAAGCTCCTACACATCAGCAGACACTGTACTTCCCACCTCCAGAATTTAAGTTTGACTTGTTGTTTTAGTGCTCACACTAAAACAACAAATCAAACAACAATTTTCTACGTGCGATGGACACATCTGCTGGATGTTCAAGATCTTACCTCTAGAAAACTTCCTTCACAACCTCCTAAGCCTTCATGTGATGCCCATCAGACCTTCCTTCCACCCTAGACTTACAGTCCTTGAACCTCTCTTGCCTCATCCTTTTTAAATTAGTAAATTATCTCAGTAGCCTCTCCTCCATCCCCTTGAATTGTACCTTTCATACTACCCAGCTATTCTAATTTCTCCACTAATTCTTTGTATTTATACCACAGTTATCCAGCAGCACAACATCTCCACTGCCTTACAGTCTCCTCCTTCATTTCATTATCCAACGTCCCGTCTCACACCCACTGTTCTCTGATACATTACCCTCGTTTCAGGTTCTTTGCTGAACCTCATTCTCTGAATCAGTTACCTTTTCCCCTCATCTACTTACTAATTATCTTAATCTTTCATGAAACACAACACAACACAACAGGGCTGTGAAAATCTGAAGCAGATCAGATTTGTCTCACGAATTGAAACGATTCCAAGTTTTAGGGGAAAAAAAGTGCAGCAACAAATCTGCCCAAACATAAACCGAACTTAATGGGCATTACCCAGACCATATGATGCATCAACCATTAAATACGGAGGCCATTCAGAAGAAGGAGACTCAAGCATATATAACGTGATTTAACGGGAATAAAATTACATCTTAAATACAACACTTAACTTTCAAACAATCTAAATCTTACCGACGTATTTATTTTATTTTATTTTAAGTCTTTTGATAAGTCATAGTTTTAGCATGCTCGAAATGATCTACTTAATCAATGATTTTCCAAATACCTATTTATATTTGTAACTGTTATATGCTTTTCTTGGGAAAAATTCATATTAATTTTTGGTGTTTTATGGGGGAAGTGCTAAACTAGTAGTGGTCATACTTGGCCTGGTAAGGAAGCTGTGAGAATTGAAGCGATCTTTGATCTATGGTATCACTCAGAGCTTCGAAAATAGGATATCACTCAGAGCTCTTGGCAATAAAGAGTATACACAACTGGCTCCTTTAATTTAACCCCGCTAAATGCAAAGACATGAAGACCGGGGAAGGGCAAAGAAGACCACAGACAGAGTATAGTCTAGGTGGCCAAAGATTGCAAGCCTCACTCAAGGAAAAAGATCTTGGGGTGAGTATAATACCGAGCACATCTCCTGAGGCACACATCAATTAGATAAATACTGAAACATATGGCACCTGGCAAACCTAAGAATAGCGTTCCGATACCTCAGTAGGAAATCGTTCAAGACTCTGTACACCATATACGTCAGGCCCATATTGGAGTATGCAGCACCAGTTTGGAATCCACACCTGGTCAAACACGTCAAAAAATTAGAGAAAGTGCAAAGGTTTGCAACACGACTATTTCCAGAGCTAAGGGGACTGTCCTACAAAGAAAGGTTAAGGGAAATTGGCCTGACGACACTGGAGGACAGGAGGGTCAGGGAAGACATGATAACGACATATAAAATACTGCGAGGAATTGACAAGGTGGACAAAGGATGTTCCGGAGATGGGACACAGAAACAAGAGGTCACAATTGAAAGTTGAAGACTCCTATGAGTCAAAGGGATGTTAGGAAGTATTTCTTCTGTCACAGAGTTGTCAGGAAGTGGAAAAGCCTAGAAAATGACGTAGTGGAGGCAGGAACCATACATAGTTTTAAGACGAGGTATGATGACGCTCATCGAGCAGGGAGAGAGAGGACCTAGTAGCAATCAGTGAAGAGGCGGGCCAGGAGCTATGAATCGACCCCTGCAACCACAAATAGGTAAGTACAAATAGGTGAGAATATAAGAACACACAAGGTGTGCCTACAAGCAGGCATTAACACTTTTTTAATTATTTAACCTAATTAACTTATTGCAGCTAGCTACCAGAATTATTACAGAGCAAATTAGGTTAGGTAAGATTTGCCAGTTTTTCCTGACGCGGGTCTTAGTCATATGATGACCCACAGCTGGAGCTTTTTGTCATCTGACCGAGGCCTTCCGCTCGCTTACCCGTCCACCCCTTTAAAAAAAATTATGGATATAATTTTAACCACGTTAATTTGTACAGAGAACACAGCCATAATAATCGCAGTTCAAACAATATCGATAATTCGATCCAAGTGAAGAGGCTGTAAATCTTGCATCAGAGGTGCCTCCTGCTGCGGTATCGTCAGCATCTCTTACCGAGCGACGATAAAAGTCCGCTCACCTTCCCCCACCCCCATCACCTTCCTCAATGTGCCTTTTTTTCCAAACCTCGTAATCATGAGGCACATCCCCATTACTTTTGTTCTCCACTGGAATGTACTAATCTAAAATAAAAATATTCCCTATTAAAGATATGTCGTACGTGTTAAAAATCTGATAAAAAAACCTGATCAGTTTGATACGAATTCCGCTGTTACGGACTGTCTCTAGCACACCCCAGATGCCAGCTCACGCAGCGGTGCACGAACCGTATTTTCAGAACCCCAGGCTTAAGCCATTCAATTGCAGTCCAAACTATAATCATTAAACATTCCAAACAAAAAGCCCCTCAAGGAAGGCTCCTTGACGCTGGTGAGGGGCTCTTGATCTAGGGAATTGGATCTGTGCTCCAGTTCCCTGAATTAAGCCTGAATGCCTTCCATCCCCCCATAGGCGCTGTATAATCCTACGGGTTTAGTACTTCCCCCTTGATTATAATAATAATAATCCAAACAAAAAGGGGGTTTAAAGCAGGTCAAGCCTCGCCACCACAGTAAGGTGACTGAATACTGAAACCTAAAATACTGAAAAAGACTTAGAAAATTGAAAACTAGAATGTCGAGAAAAAAAAACAGATGGAGAAAATGTTAGGGAAAAATAGAGACTAGTACAAAAACAATATGGAGACAGGGGTAAAATGTTGAGATAATACTAAAATACTGAGGATGTTAGAATGCTGAAATACAAAGAAAAATGAGAAAATCTAGAATACTGACAAAATGCTAGAATGGTAAGAGAAAGTTAAAATACCAAAATAAAACTAGAATACTGAGAGGAAGTTAGAAAACAGATGGAAGGCAAGAATACCGTGACAAAAATACTGACAATACCAATGCTAGAAAACAGAAAGGTAAAATATAGAGAGAAAGCTAGAATATTGAGAGAATGCTAGAATTCCAAAAGAAAGTTAGAAAAGACAAAGCCAAAACACCAAAAAACAAAAATTCCAAAAAGAAACCAAAACTAACAAAAGAAAACTAAAACACTAAGAGAAAGCTAGAATACCGAAAGTTGAAATACAGAAAGCTAAAATAGAACGCTAGAATACCACGAGCTAACAATGAAAGCTAAAATACATAAAGCTACAGGGAGAAAACTAGAATACAGAGAAAGCTAAAATACAGAAAAAGTTAGAACAGCGCGAAAGCTAAATACTGAAAGTGTGAGGGAAAAGTTCAATAGATAGGAGTAGAGAGGGAATATATAGTAACAATAGTTTCATTGCCGGCTACTCGTTAAGGTAGGGTCAGTCTAGCTCCCGATATTCCTGCCTTTTCTCCCCCAACCCCTAAATTGATAGTTTGTCTGCCGGCTACTAGTTAAGGTTTACCTGGAGTTTACCTGGAGAGAGTTCCGGGGGTCAACGCCCCCGCGGCCCGGTCCGTGACCAGGCCTCCTGGTGGATCAGAGCCTGATCAACCAGGCTGTTGCTGCTGGCTGCACGCAAACCAACGTACGAGCCACAGCCCGGCTGATCAGGAACTGACTTTAGGTGCTTGTCCAGTGCCAGCTTGAAGACTGCCAGGGGTCTGTTGGTAATCCCCCTTATGTGTGCTGGGAGGCAGTTGAACAGTCTTGGGCCCCTGACACTTATTGTATGGTCTCTTAACGTGCTAGTGACACCCCTGCTTTTCATTGGGGGGATGGTGCATCGTCTGCCAAGTCTTTTGCTTTCGTAGTGAGTGATTTTCGTGTGCAAGTTCGGTACTAGTCCCTCTAGGATTTTCCAGGTGTATATAATCATGTATCTCTCCCTCCTGCGTTCCAGGGAATACAGGTTTAGGAACCTCAAGCGCTCCCAGTAATTGAGGTGTTTTATCTCCGTTATGCGCGCCGTGAAAGTTCTCTGTACATTTTCTAGGTCGGCAATTTCACCTGCCTTGAAAGGTGCTGTTAGTGTGCAGCAATATTCCAGCCTAGATAGAACAAGTGACCTGAAGAGTGTCATCATGGGCTTGGCCTCCCTAGTTTTGAAGGTTCTCATTATCCATCCTGTCATTTTTCTAGCAGATGCGATCGATACAATGTTATGGTCCTTGAAGGTGAGATCCTCCGACATGATCACTCCCAGGTCTTTGACGTTGGTGTTTCGCTCTATTTTGTGGCCAGAATTTGTTTTGTACTCTGATGAAGATTTAATTTCCTCATGTTTACCATATCTGAGTTATTGAAATTTCTCATCGTTGAACTTCATATTGTTTTCTGCAGCCCACTGAAAGATTTGGTTGATGTCCGCCTGGAGCTTTGCAGTGTCTGCAATGGAAGACACTGTCATGCAGATTCGGGTATCATCTGCAAAGGAAGACACGGTGCTGTGGCTGACATCCTTGTCTATGTCGGATATGAGGATGAGGAACAAGATGGGAGCGAGTACTGTGCCTTGTGGAACAGAGCTTTTCACCGTAGCTGCCTCGGACTTTACTCTGTTGACGACTACTCTCTGTGTTCTGTTAGTGAGGAAATTATAGATCCATCGACAGACTTTTCCTGTTATTCCTTTAGCACGCATTTTGTGCGCTATTACGCCATGGTCACACTTGTCGAAGGCTTTTGCAAAGTCTGTATATATTACATCTGCATTCTTTTTGTCTTCTAGTGCATTTAGGACCTTGTCGTAGTGATCCAATAGTTGAGACAGACAGGAGCGACCTGTTCTAAACCCATGTTGCCTTGGGTTGTGTAACTGATGGGTTTCTAGATGGGTGGTGATCTTGCTTCTTAGGACCCTTTCAAAGATTTTTATGATATGGGATGTTAGTGCTATTGGTCTGTAGTTCTTTGCTGTTGCTTTACTGCCCCCTTTGTGGAGTGGGGCTATGTCTGTTGTTTTTAGTAACTGTGGGACGACCCCCATGTCCATGCTCCCTCTCCATAGGATGGAAAAGGCTCGTGATAGGGGCTTCTTGCAGTTCTTGATGAACACAGAGTTCCATGAGTCTGGCCCTGGGGCAGAGTGCATGGGCATGTCATTTATCGCCTGTTCGAAGTCATTTGGCGTCAGGATAACATCGGATAGGCTTGTGTTAATCAAATTTTGTGGCTCTCTCATAAAAAATTCATTTTGATCTTCGACTCTCAGTCTGGTTAGCGGCTTGCTAAAAACTGAGTCATATTGGGACTTGAGTAGCTCACTCATTTCCTTGCTGTCATCTGTGTAGGACCCATCTTGTTTAAGTAGGGGCCCAATACTGGACGTTGTTCTCGATTTTGATTTGGCATAGGAGAAGAAATACTTTGGGTTTCTTTCGATTTCATTTATGGCTTTTAGTTCTTCCCGCGATTCCTGACTCCTAAAGGATTCTTTTAGCTTAAGTTCGATGCTTGCTATTTCTCTGACCAGTGTCTCCCTACGCATTTCAGATATATTGACCTCTTTTAGCCGCTCTGTTATTCTTTTCCGTCGCCTGTAAAGGGAGCGCCTGTCTCTTTCTATTTTACATCTACTCCTCCTTTTTCTTAGAGGAATAAGCCTTGTGCATACATCGAGTGCCACCGAGTTAATCTGTTCTAGGCATAAGTTGGGGTCTGTGTTGCTTAGTATATCTTCCCAGCTTATATCGGTTAGGACTTGGTTTACTTGGTCCCACTTTATGTTTTTGTTATTGAAGTTGAATTTGGTGAATGCTCCCTCGTGACTAATCTCATTTTGTCGGTCTGGGGCTCCGCGCATACATGTCTGAACCTCAATTATGTTGTGATCTGAGTATATTGTTTTTGATATGGTGACATTTCTTATCAGATCATCATTGTTAGTGAAGATGAGGTCTAGTGTATTCTCCAGTCTAGTAGGCTCTATTATTTGCTGGTTTAAATTGAATTTTGTGCAGAGATTTAAAAGCTCGCGTGAGTGTGAGTTTTCATCAGCGCTGCCTCCTGGTGTTATTACTGCAACAATATTATTTGCTATATTCCTCCATTTTAGGTGCCTTAAGTTGAAATCCCCCAGGAGCAAGATGTTGGGTGCAGGAGCTGGAAGATTTTCCAGACAGTGGTCAATTTTTAACAGCTGTTCCTGGAATTGCTGGGATGTTGCATCTGGAGGCTTGTAGACTACCACAATGACTAGGTTTTGGTTCTCGACCTTTACTGCTAAAACTTCCACTACATCATTTGAGGCATTTAGCAGTTCTGTGCAAACAAGTGACTCTGCAATGTACAGGCCAACTTCCCCCCCTTTTGCCTGTTCACTCTGTCACATCTGTATAGGTTGTAACCTGGGATCCATATTTCGTTGTCCAAGTGATCCTTTATGTGGGTCTCAGTGAAAGCCGCGAACATTGCCTTTGCCTCTGCAAGCAGTCCACGGATGAAAGGTATTTTGTTGTTTGTTGCTGGCTTTAGACCCTGTATATTTGCAAAGAAGAATGTCATCGGACTGGTGGTATTGTTGGTACTGGGGAGGGATTCTATCTGGGGCAGAATCCTTACATAGCTCTAAAAAGAGGTTAGATAAAGCTCTTGGAGCAGGTAGTGTGTGGACAAGTAACGACCAGAGAAGAGGCAGGGCCAGGAGCTACGAATCAACCTTTACAATCACAAATAACTGAGAACAAATAGGTAAGTACCATGCAGAAAGCTACAATACAAAGAAAGCTATAAAGCAATAAAGATAAGTGCAAGAGTCACTATACTGAATGATAGTATCTTACCATATCTATGTCTGGCTTCTGACAAAAGCATGCCACAATTTATACTTAATGAGTTGAGAGCATTTATGGATGACAGAGAATCAGTTACAATTAAAGTGTCAACCTTAGATACATGGACACATTTGAGTGCAAGGAGTATGGCAAACAGTTCTGTTTGAAGGGTAGAGGCCCAGTTATTGATGCGTGCTCCAATTTCTTTATGAGAGCCATCACTCTGTGTGACAACAGCAGCACTACCAGCTGCACCAGTGGACTGGTGAACAGAACCATCGTGGAGTCAGAGTGCACATGCTGTGGATTCCATCTCACATTGGTCTTCAGATGCATGATAGAACTGATAAATTGGCTAAGCTGTATGCTGTATGCTTTCAAAGAGGGGGTAGATTACAATCTTGGGTTGTCATTTAGCAGTTTGAGAACAATAATACGAAAAGAACTTCAAATGAACTTTATTGACTTAAGACTTAGGGAGATTGACACAAGTCAGTCCATCTATCATCATTCCATCATGCAGGAGGAGCCACATGTCTATGGTGCATCCAACAAGATAAGTAGACTCTTGAATGTCACTACTGCCCGGCTCCGGCTGGGTTACAAGTATCTTTGGCAGGTTAAATCACCACCACCAGATGTAGACCAAACGAAATGTAAAGTTTGCCAGATGGACTATTGTCACACATTGCGTCATTATGTACTGGAGTGTGATCAAATTAATGAATTTAGAAACAACTCACTCAGAAGTGTTCAAGAAATGGCTAAGTATTTTATCCACAGTGGTATATTGCAGACCATTCTGGAGAAATACCCTGACTTTGCTAGCTGTAAATAAAGCATTACCACATGTGTGCATGTGTGTGTGTGTGTGTGTGTGTGTGTGTGTGTGTGTACTCACCTATTTGTGGTTGCAGGGGTCGAGTCCTAGCTCCTGGCCCCGCCTCTTCACCGGTTGCTACTAGACCCTCTCTCTCCCCGCTCCATGAGCTTTATCAAACCTCGTCTTAAAACTGTGTATGGTTCCTGCCTCCACTACGTCATTTTCTAGGCTATTCCACTGCCTTACAACTCTATGACTGAAGAAATACTTCCTACTATCTCTCTGACTCATTTGTGTCTTCAACTTCCAATTGTGGCCTCTTGTTTCTGTGTCCCCTCCCTGGAACATCCTGTCCTTGTCCACCTTGTCTATTCCACGCAGTATTTTATATGTCGTTATCATGTCTCCCCTGACCCTCCTGTCCTCCAGTGTCGTCAGGCCGATTTCCCTTAATCTTTCTTCATAGGACATTCCCCTTAGCTCTGGAACTAACCTTGTTGCAAACCTTTGTACTTTCTCTAGTTTCTTGACGTGCTTTATCAAGTGCGGGTTCCAAACAGGTGCTGCATACTCCAGTATGGGCCTGACATACACGGTGTACAGTGTCTTGAATGATTCCTTACTGTGTGTGTGTGTGTGTGTGGGTGTGTGTGAGGGTGTGTGTGTGTGTGTGTGTGTGTGTGTGTGTGTGTGTGTGTGTGTGTGTGTGTGTGTGTGTGTGTGTGTGTGTGTGTGTGTGTGTGTGTGTGTGCATGTGTGTGGGTGTGTGTGAGGGTGTGTGTGCGGGTGTGTGTGAGGGTGTGTGTGTGTGTGTGTGTGTGCGTGTGTGTGTGTGTGTGTGTGTGCGTGTGTGGGTGTGTGTGTGCGTGTGTGTGTGTGTGTGTGTGTGTGTGTGTGGGTGTGTGTGTGTGTGTGTGGGTGTGTGTGTGTGGGTGTGTGTGAGGGTGTGTGTGTGGGTGTGTGTGTGGGTGTGTGTGAGGGTGTGTGTGTGGGTGTTGGTGTGTGTGTGTGTGGGTGTGTGTGTGTGGGTGTGCGTCCTTGTGTGTATGCATATATTTGTACGCTCGTGTGCACATGTCCGTGCGTGCGCCCTCGTGTGTGTATGTGCGCGCGCGCACTAGTGTGGGTGTATGATCCACTTAATATTTGTATTTATAACTCATTACAATTGTGACCAGGTGTGGACGTATCAGTGGTTCATTACTTTGTAATTTGTTCATGACTGTAACCATGTATAGGAGTGAAGCTGATTCATTACCTCTGTAACTTGCCATGATTAGTGACCAGATCTACCTGGAGTTCATTACCTTTGTAACTAGTTCAGCTATCATAACTTTGGGGTCCAGTCACTGGACCCATTATGTACCCTTGTAATCTTTTGACTACCGCCCACAGGATGGGTATGGGGTGCATAAAGATATTAAACTAAAGTGTGTGTGTGTGTGTGTGTGTGTGTGTGTGTGTGTGTGTGTGTGTGTGTGCGTGCGTGTGTGTGTGTGTGTGTGTGTGTGTGTGTGTGTGTGTGTGTGTGTGTGTGTGTGTGTGTGTGTGTGTGTGTGTGTGTGTGTGTGTGGTGTGTGTGACTCAACAATCAATATTTGCACCAATAACTCATTACAATTGTGACCGGGTGTGGAAGTGTGAATTGCTCATTACTCTATAATTTGTTCATGATTGTAGCCAAAGTATAAACGTAAGTAACCATTCTACAGAATTCATTACCTTTGTAACTTGTGAGCTCATTACCTTTGTACCTAGTTCAGCTATCAAAACTTTGGGGGCCCAGTCCCTGGACCCATTACGTACCTCTGTAATCTGTAAATACCTTTGTAACTTGTCATGATTGTGACCAGACTTACCTGGAGTTCATTACCTTTGTAAATTGTGAGTTCATTACCTTTGTAAATTGTGAGTTCATTACCTTTGTAAATTGTGAGTTCATTACCTCTGTAACTTGCTCAGCTATCAAAACTTTGGAGTCCAGTCCCTGGACCAATTATGTACCTCTGTAATCTTTTGACTACCGCCCACAGGATGGGTATGGGGTGCATAATAAACATATTAAACTAACTTGAACTAACTGAATGATAGTATACAGAAAGCGCTACTTAAGAGTTAAAATACTGAGAGCTAGAATGCTGAGAAGGCTAAAAAAGAGAAAGCTAAAATACCATGAGAAAATTAAATGATCGAAAGTCAGAATACCGAGAGAAAGAAAAGATAAATCTAGAAAAGCTAGAATGACTTAAATACAGAAAGCAAGAATGCTTAAAGAAAGCTAGAATACCCAGAGAAAGCTAGAATAACCAGATAAAGTTAGAATACCCAGAGAAAGCTAAATACCCAGATAAAATTAGAATACCCAGAGAAAACTAGAATGCCCAGACAGTTAGAATACCCAGAGAAAACTAGAATGCCCAGATAGAATACCCAGAGAAAACTAGAATACCCAGAGAAAGCTAGATCATCTAAAGAAAGCTGGAATACTGAAAGACCTTTGCACTTAGTGAGGCTACGACGACCTTCCAGCAACCTTGATGTCGTTCCAGTGGTAACCGAAATTTAATTAAATGTGAAGCGTCTTTCCTTATGAGAGTGTAAAATGTTAATGGGAGTTTCTCAGTGGTGTTTAGCATGTGTTCCACAGCTTGAGTCAGCCTGTAACGTACATTATTTTTTCTTTTAATATCTTAATAATGCACACCATACCACCATACCCGTGGTGTGGGTGGTAGTCACACCATACCCGTGGTGTGGGTGGTAGTCACACCATACCCGTGGTGTGGGTGGTAGTCACACCATACCCGTGGTGTGGGTGGTAGTCACACCATACCCGTGGTGTGGGTGGTAGTCACACCATACCCGTGGTGTGGGTGGTAGTCACACCATACCCGTGGTGTGGGTGGTAGTCACACCATACCCGTGGTGTGGGTGGTAGTCACACCATACCCGTGGTGTGGGTGGTAGTCACACCATACCCGTGGTGTGGGTGGTAGTCACACCATACCCGTGGTGTGGGTGGTAGTCACACCATACCCGTGGTGTGGGTGGTAGTCACACCATACCCGTGGTGTGGGTGGTAGTCACACCATACCCGTGGTGTGGGTGGTAGTCACACCATACCCCGTGGTGTGGATGGTAGTCACACCATACCCGTGGTGTGGGTGGTAGTCACACCATACCCGTGGTGTGGGTGGTAGTCACACCATACCCGTGGTGTGGGTGGTAGTCACACCATACCCGTGGTGTGGGTGGTAGTCACACCATACCCGTGGTGTGGGTGGTAGTCACACCATACCCCGTGGTGTGGATGGTAGTCACACCATACCCGTGGTGTGGGTGGTAGTCACACCATACCCGTGGTGTGGGTGGTAGTCACACCATACCCGTGGTGTGGGTGGTAGTCACACCATACCCGTGGTGTGGGTGATAGTCACACCATACCCGTGGTGTGGGTGGTAGTCACACCATACCCGTGGTGTGGGTGATAGTCACACCATACCCGTGGTGTGGGTGGTAGTCACACCATACCCGTGGTGTGGGTGGTAGTCACACCATACCCGTGGTGTGGGTGGTAGTCACACCATACCCCGTGGTGTGGATGGTAGTCACACCATACCCGTGGTGTGGATGGTAGTCACACCATACCCGTGGTGTGGATGGTAGTCACACCATACCCGTGGTGTGGGTGGTAGTCACACCATACCCGTGGTGTAGGTGGTAGTCACACCATACCCGTGGTGTGGGTGGTAGTCACACCATACCCCGTGGTGTGGGTGGTAGTCACACCATACCCGTGGTGTGGGTGGTAGTCACACCATACCCGTGGTGTGGGTGGTAGTCAAAAGATTACAGAGGCACATGATGGGTCCAGGGACTGGGCCGCAAAGTTTTGATAGCTAACACAAATAACCTGCACACAGGAGAAGAGCTTACGACGACGTTTCGGTCCGACTTGGACCATTTACAAAGTCACACACACTGATTCAAGTCGGACCGAAACGTCGTCGTAAGCTCCTCTCTTCTATGTGCGGGTTATTTGCGTATTGTTAATCACGGTATTGTGCGTTTTTTAGTTATTTTGATAGCTAAGCAAGTTGCAGTGGTGATGAACTGTTTCACCACCCCAGTGACTTTTTAGGGCCATTGCATAGAAAGGTGGAAGATGAGGAGGAGTTTGGGGTAATCAGTCCCTCAACCTGGAGTCGATGTGTCCAGTCCATAGACTTCTGAATGTTGCACAAGTGTCTCATACCCTGACTTTGCTCACTGTAAATAAAGCATTACCACGTACGTACGTGTGTGTGTGTGTGAGTGTGTGTTGTTACCGGGTGTGGACGCGTGAATGACTCATTACGTGGAGTTTACCTGGGGAGAGTTCCGGGGGTCAACGCCCCCGCGGCCCGGTCTGTGACCAGGCCTCCTGGTGGATCAGAGCCTGATCAACCAGGCTGTTACTGCTGGCTGCACGCAAACCAACGTACGAGCCACAGCCCGGCTGGTCAGGTACCGACTTAAGGTGGTTGTCCAGTGCCAGCTTGAAGACTGCCAGGGGTCTATTGGTAATCCCCCTTATGTATGCTGGGAGGCAGGTGAACAGTCTCGGGCCCTTGACACTTATTGTATGGTCTCTTAACGTGCTAGTGACACCCCTGCTTTTCATTGGGGGGATGTTGCATTGTCTGCTTTCGTAGTGAGTGATTTTCGTGTGCAAGTTCGGTACTAGTCCCTCTAGATTTTCCAGGTGTATATAATCATGTATCTCTCCTGCCTGCGTTCCAGGGAATACAGGTTCAGGAACTTAAAGCGCTCCCAGTAATTGAGGCGTTTTATCTCCGTTATGCACGCCGTGAAGGTTCTCTGTACATTTTCTAGGTCAGCAATTTCACCTGCCTTGAAAGGTGCTGTTAGTGTGCAGCAATATTCCAGCCTAGATAGAACAAGTGACCTGAAGAGTGTCATCATGGGCTTGGCATCCCTAGTTTTGAAGGTTCTCATTATCCATTCTGTCATTTTTCTAGCAGATGCGATTGATACAATGTTATGGTCCTTGAAGGTGAGATCCTCCAACATGATCACTCCCAGGTCTTTGACGTTGGTGTTTCGCTCTATTTTGTGGCCAGAATTTGTTTTGTACTCTGATGAAGTAAATATTTAATTTCCTCGTGTTTACCATATCTGAGTAATTGAAATTTCTCATCGTTGAACTTCATATTGTTTTCTGCAGCCCACTGAAAGATTTGGTTGATGTTCACCTGGAGCCTTGCAGTGTCTGCAATGGAAAACACTGTCATGCAGATTCGGGTGTCATCTGCAAAGGAAGACACGGTGCTGTGGCTGACATCCTTGTCTATGTCACATATGAGGATGAGGAACAAGATGGGAGCGAGTACTGTGCCTTGTGGGACAGAGCTTTTCACCGTAGCTGCCTCGGACTTTACTCTGTTGACTACTACTCTTTGTGTTCTGTTTGTGAGGAAATTATAGATCCATCTACCAACTTTTCCTGTTATTCCTTTAGTACGCATTTTGTGCGCTATTACGCTATGGTCACACTTGTCGAAGGCTTTTGCAAAGTCTGTATATATTACATCTGCATTCTTTTTGCCTTCTAGTGCATCTAGGACCTTGTCGTAGTGATCCAATAGTTGAGACAGACAGGAGCGACCTGCTCTAAACCCATGTTGCCCTGGGTTGTGTAATTGATGGGTTTCTAGATGGGTGGCGATCTTGCTTCTTAGGACCCTTTCAAAGATTTTTATGGTATGGGATGTTAGTGCTATCGGTCTGTAGTTCTTTGCTATTGTTTTACTGCCCCCTTTGTGGAGTGGGGCTATGTCTATTGTTTTTAGTAACTGTGGGATGACGCCCGTGTCTATGCTCCCTTTCCATAGGATGGTAAAAGCTCGTGATAGGGGCTTCTTGCAGTTCTTGATGAACACGGAGTTCCATGAGTCTGGCCCTGGGGCAGAGTGCATGGGCATGTCATTTATCGCCTGTTCGAAGTCATTTGGCGTCAGGATAACATCAGATAGGCTTGTGTTAACCAAATTCTGTGGCTCTCTCATAAAAAATTCATTTTGATCTTCGACTCCAGTCTGGTTAGCGGCTTGCTAAAAACTGAGTCATATTGGGACTTGAGTAGCTCACTCATTTCCTTGCTGTCATCTGTGTAGGACCCATCTTGTTTAAGTAAGGGCCCAATACTGGACGTTGTTCTCAACTTTGATTTGGCATAGGAAAAGAAATACTTTGGGTTTCTTTCGATTTCATTTATGGCTTTTAGTTCTTCCCGCGATTCCTGACTCCTATAAGATTCCTTTAGCTTAAGTTCGATGTTTGCTATTTCTCTGACCAGTGACTCCCTACTTTGTAATTTGTTCATGATTGTAACCTTGTATAGAAGTGTAGATACATAAATAAATGAAGATTGAGACACTTATGCAGCATATGGGAATCTTTATTCAGGAAACGTTTCGCCACACAGTGGCTTCATCAGTCCAATACAAAGAGGAAGGCGGAAGGAGAGGAGGAGTATGAGGTAATCAGTCCCTCAGCCTGGAGTCGATGTGTTCAGTCGATGTGTTCTACAAGATTGATGGACTGAACACATCGACTCCAGGCTGAGGGACTGATTACCTCATACTCCTCCTCTCCTTACGCCTTCCTCTTTGTATTGGACTGATGAAGCCACTGTGTGGCGAAACGTTTCCTGAATAAAGATTCCCATATGCTGCATAAGTGTCTCAATCTTCAACTTGTCGGTTTTTCAAACCATTCATCACATAAATAAATAAATAAATAAATAAAGTTTATTTCTTTGTAAAGGTTACAATGTGTAATTACAGTTTTAATCTGCTAAAAGATAACTACTATCATGCCCAGGCATTTCGGGCAAACTAATCCTAATACACAGTAACTAATTAAAACTAAATAAAATTAGTACGTAGTAACTATACTTAAAACTAAACAAGGAATAGTAGTTAGCTGTTTTACAATCTTATTTGAAGTTAATAAATCTTATTTCAACTTAGTACAAAATCTAACTTACAAGTAATGGTGCAGGTGGTAATATTTTATGGAATGGCAGAATTAAAAGCCAGGAGGTCACTTGATAATACTAGTTAGCAGATGTTTGGCTGATCTGGTTAAAATTGTGGTCTAAGATGAATTTTTAGCAAAGTCCTAAATTTATAAGCTGTCTGGGGATCCCTGACCTGTTGTGGTTGGGTTCTTGTATATTGAGTATCTGGCTCCAGGGATTCATTACCTTTGTAACTTGTCATGACTGTGACCAGATCTACCTGGAATTCATTACATTTGTAATTTGTTCATCTATCAAAACTTTGGGGTCCAGTCCCTGGACCCATTATGTACCTCCGTAATCTTTTGACTACCGCCCACAGGATGGGTATGGGGTGATTACCACCCACAGGATGGGTATGGGGTGACTACCACCCACAGGATGGGTATGGGCTGACTACCGCCCACAGGATGGGTATGGGGTGACTACCGCCCACAGGATGGGTATGGGGTGACTACTGCCCACAGGATGGGTATGGGTTGACTACCGCCCGTAGGATGGGTATGGGGTGACTACCGCCCACAGGATTGGTATGGGGTGACTACTGCCCACAGGATGGGTATGGGTTGACTACCACCAACAGGATGGGTATGGGGTGACTACCGCCAACAGGATGGGTATGGGGTGACTACCGCCAACAGGATGGGTACGGGGTGACTACTGCCCACAGGATGGGTATGGGGTGACTACCGCCCACAGGATGGATACGGGGTGACTACCGCCCACAGGATGGGTATGGGGTGATTAGCGCCCACAGGATGGGTATGGGGTGACTACCGCCCACAGGATGGGCATGGGGTGACTACCACCCAGAGGATGGGTATGGGGTGACTACCGCCCACAGAATGGGTATGGGGTGACTACCGCCCACAGGATGGGTATGGGGTGACTACCGCCCACAGGATGGGTATGGGGTGACTACTGCCCACAGGATGGGTATGGGGTGACTACTGCCCACAGGATGGGTATGGGGTGACTACCGCCCACAGGATGGGTATGGGGTGACTACCACCCACAGGATGGGTATGGGGTGACTACCGCCCACAGGATGGGTATGGGGTGACTACCGCCCACAGGATGGGTATGGGGTGATTACCGCCCACAGGATGGGTATGGGGTGACTACCGCCCACAGGATGGGTATGGGGTGACTACCACCCACAGGATGGGTATGGGGTGACTACCGCCCACAGGATGGGTATGGAGTGACTACCGCCCACAGGATGGGTATGGGGTGACTACCGCCCACAGGATGGGTATGGGGTGACTACCACCCACAGGATGGGTATGGGTTGACTACCGCCAACAGGATGGGTATGGGGTGACTACCGCCAACAGGATGGGTATGGGGTGACTACCGCCAACAGGATGGGTACGGGGTGACTACCGCCCACAGGATGGGTATGGGTTGACTACCACCAACATTATGGGTATGGGGTGACTACCGCCAACAGGATGGGTATGGGGTGACTACCGCCAACAGGATGGGTACGGGGTGACTACTGCCCACAGGATGGGTATGGGGTGACTACCGCCCACAGGATGGGTATGGGGTGACTACCGCCCACAGGATGGATACGGGGTGACTACCGCTCACAGGATGGGTATGGGGTGACTACCACCCACAGGATGGGTATGGGGTGACTACCGCCCACAGGATGGGTATGAGGTGCATAATAAAGATATTAAACTAAAAACTAACCTCCGTAAATTACAAATTGCATAAGATAACCCGAAAAAGTCTGTTATTCTAACTTGAAACACATAAGGTGTAAATAAGTAAAGTAAAATACATTAAGTTTATACAGGTACAAGTACATGTAAGGACAGTTTTAATTTTTGCATTACACGAGTAATAGTCCAGTTGCCTCGGCCATTTCTTATGACTCAGTTAACACAAAATACATTCTTATATTAAGGGGGAAGCACTAAATCTGTAGGGGGGGGTCATTACAACCCTTGAGAAATAGGAAATAATTAGAAATTATCCAAGGAAGGTGAGAGGGTACAGCTCCAGTTCCCTAGATTACCGGGCATCAAGATATCCCCGTGAATGAAAACAAAAATATACCACAAAAAAAAAAAAACTGCTTCAATAACCCGAATGGAAATAAGTCAGTGTTTGACATGGGTTATCTTAGGTTAAACCTACACATGTACTTTTTTATGTGCATATAACATGTCTGACTTTTTTTTGGTGTTATCCAAGGTAATGTACATTTTACATTTGTTAAACTAATGTATAATAATTGTCCTTATGTTTACTTGTACCTAAATAAACTTGCTTACATATGTCATCAAGACCGTTGTAATAAACCAACACTAAGTAATAATGGCACTAGAAAAGTTAAACACCATATGAATCAAGGTACAGATAATTAAACACAAACAAATGGAAATAAGTCACTTCAACTATTTTGGGTTATCCTAGGTAATTTACATGTTACTACGTATAATTTGTGTAACCTGTACCTAATTAAATCTACTTACTAGTTAATATAGCTATAATCACATAACAGGCGAGGCTAAACCCTATGCCATGACTTGGATAGACACCAAAAAGCTACATCATGACTTGGATAGGTTGATGCTGTGGTCGGAGAAGGGATGGGTGCAATTCATTGTGAACAAATGTAAGGTTCTGATCCTAGGAAAAGAAAATAACTAGTACAGTAGGCCCTGCTTATACAATAGGTTAGGTTTTGAGCTACTAATGTAAACCAAAAATCCCTGTAAATTGAAACATAGCCTTTTTTCACTTTCAAATGCACATAAAAGCGTGATAACATATTTACACTATCATGTATCGTTACGTTATTGTCCCCTTTTTAATTTGATGGTACAGTTCTCGCTACATACTCTGGTACAGTGTAGCTCATTAATGCCACATCAAGTCCAGGGGAATACTTACATTCATGGCTAGACCATCTCAGTTTCTGAAAACTTATCCCTCCTTTCAGAATGGGTTATTTAAAACACTGCTCAATAAAAAAGTAATTATATAGTCAATGGATAAGTATTTACAGCATATACATACGTTAAACTGACCCAGCCTTCCACCACATGGCACCTAGTCACATGGTTTCATCTGAAACATTTATTACTCCTCTCTTCCTGGTGGCCTTAATCCAGTGTCTTGACCCAGTAGCCATTTTGGTATTATTGTTACAACATTAAATTTTGATTACTTATAAATCATACCTCCTGAGCAATTCACATTTTGCCCAGATGTAGAGTAGCTCCTCCCAGTCTGGATGCACAACAAAAAAAAAAAAAAGAGGGGAGCCAAGCTCTCTATTGCTTTTATATCCACAAACAACAGAACATCACCATGCACAATTCTTTAACTACTACAATAATTTTGCTTTTCTCCGATTATTATACCTTATTTTACTTTTAAAATACCGATTTTAATTGTGTGTGTTGTTTTACAACAGAACCTATTTTATATTGAAATACAGGGTTGACTCATCTGGCCTCTCTCTACATAAGTGATCAATTCTCATTACAGGATTAAGACAGTTGTGCCCCCTAGCAGTTTAATATAATTAGATACTTCAAATATTGAGTCTTTTTTAACTGTTACTTCGTTACAACTTTCATATATTAAGTGAGCAACAGAATTAGGCCTAAAAAATGCATATACAGTACACACATTACATACCTTAAAATATTATCATCCTTAGCTTATAGTGAGGGGTGAATATATTTATTGTAGAAAGTCAGAATAAATGAAGAATGGGTATAAATGAAAACAATGCATTAGCAAAAGACTGTAAACAAAGCACTGTAAAGTGGGGACTGCCCTGTACAAACAAATAAAAACAAAACTTTCTTTGTATAGTATACAAAGTGTAGTTTATATGTAATAAAATATTGTTAAGAACATAAGAAAAAAGGAACACTGCAGCTGACCTACTGGCCCATGCAAGGCAAGTCTCCCCCACTGGCCCAAGCCAATGCCCCAGCCTAGTCAGGTCAGGTCACATTCACTTCAGGAAGGAGCATGGCATTTGACCTAGTAGCACAAGCAATATTTACCAAGGTTATACTTAACTTTGTATATCTTTGCTAAGGCCTCATTTGGAATATGCTGCTTGGTTTTGGTCTCCATATTACAAAATGGATATAAATTGCACTGAAAAATATACAGAGAAATTGTTGAGAGAGAGAGATGAAGTTGATTCCATGTATCAGAAACCTTTACTATGATAGGCTGAGGATACTGAATTTGGACTCTCTGGAAAGACGTAGGCTTTGTGGGGGATATAATTGAAATGTACAAATGGAAATGGATTCTGAAGGAGGGGGTATGGATGTTGCAGGTTGGAGGGCCAACTGAATTGTAATGTCAGCTCACTTTTGACAAGACAGTGATTGAATTAGTGACTGTTGGAGTTTTCCTTATTTTTGTGGGTCTCCTTACTTCAGTGGAATATGGCAAGTATGTTGATTCTTCATTCTCTTTTACTTATAAATACATAAATAAAATTTTGACATTAGAAATATGTATGGGGGTCACCCCTCTCCCTAAACTAAATACATACTTATACAACAAATTACTTCTCCCTGTTTTTTTTTAATAAAGTATTGCCATTGGCCAAATTCTCAGTTAATATATTTTCACTGGTTGACAGCATCCCAAAAGGACACAGTCTTTACTCTTTTGAGAAGTACCAACAAACAGTATATGACAAAACATTATAGTCCATGACACAAGGGCCACAGTTCTGTGTGTTCCAATTTCACTGGCCCATTGATATGGTGTATTTAACGTTCAGATAAGGATTTTGAAATTTTCATCTTATTTTTTAAGTGCATTTTAAATTATGAATAATATAATGCTGGTAATTTTATAATATACTCTGATTCAAAAAAACCCTGACAAATAATCTAGAATTTAAAAATGAAAACTTAAAAATTAATTCACTACATGACAGATTTACTTGTTTGGGCAACACAAATGTTACCCAGTAGCTAAGCTAAAAGATGTACTGGTAAGTGATGGTTGGGTTGGTAAATGATGGTTGGGTTGGTAAATGATGGTTGGGTTGGTAAATGATGGTTGGGTTGGTAAATGATGGTTGGGTTGGTAAATGATGGTTGGGTTGGTAAATGATGGTTGGGTTGGTAAATGATGGTTGGGTTGGTAAATGATGGTTGGGTTGGTAAATGATGGTTGGGTTGGTAAGTAATGGTTGGGCAAAGAAATAAAAGATTTTGAGCAAAGTTTTAAGTGCAGATACAGGAAGTATAGAGACTTCTAAATAAGTAGGACACTAGATTGAACATAGCCTACTTTAACTGTTCCAGATTTATTATGCTGAGGAGACAGGTCTATTTTGGAGATGTTTGGTTATGTAGTACCTAAGCCAATGGAGCACAGGAATACATGTAAAGACAAAATGTACAGAGAAATGGCAAGCATCGAACTTAAGCTAAAAGAATCCTTTAGGAGTCAGGAATCGCGGGAAGAACTAAAAGCCATAAATGAAATCGAAAGAAACCCAAAGTATTTCTTCTCCTATGCCAAATCAAAATCGAGAACAACGTCCAGTATTGGGCCCCTACTTAAACAAGATGGGTCCTACACAGATGACAGCAAGGAAATGAGTGAGCTACTCAAGTCCCAATATGACTCAGTTTTTAGCAAGCCGCTAACCAGACTGAGAGTCGAAGATCAAAATGAATTTTTTATGAGAGAGCCACAAAATTTGATTAACACAAGCCTATCCGATGTTATCCTGACGCCAAATGACTTTGAACAGGCGATAAATGACATGCCCATGCACTCTGCCCCAGGGCCAGACTCATGGAACTCTGTGTTCATCAAGAACTGCAAGAAGCCCCTATCACGAGCCTTTTCCATCCTATGGAGAGGGAGCATGGACACGGGGGTCGTCCCACAGTTACTAAAAACAACAGACATAGCCCCACTCCACAAAGGGGGCAGTAAAGCAACAGCAAAGAACTACAGACCAATAGCACTAACATCCCATATCATAAAAATCTTTGAAAGGGTCCTAAGAAGCAAGATCACCACCCATCTAGAAACCCATCAGTTACACAACCCAGGGCAACATGGGTTTAGAACAGGTCGCTCCTGTCTGTCTCAACTATTGGACCACTACGACAAGGTCCTAAATGCACTAGAAGACAAAAAGAATGCAGATGTAATATATACAGACTTTGCAAAAGCCTTCAACAAGTGTGACCATGGCGTAATAGCGCACAAAATGCGTGCTAAAGGAATAACAGGAAAAGTCGGTCGATGGATCTATAATTTCCTCACTAACAGAACACAGAGAGTAGTCGTCAACAGAGTAAAGTCCGAGGCAGCTACGGTGAAAAGCTCTGTTCCACAAGGCACAGTACTAGCTCCCATCTTGTTCCTCATCCTTATATCCGACATAGACAAGGATGTCAGCCACAGCACCGTGTCTTCCTTTGCAGATGACACCCGAATCTGCATGACAGTGTCTTCCATTGCAGACACTGCAAAGCTCCAGGCAGACATCAACCAAATCTTTCAGTGGGCTGCAGAAAACAATATGAAGTTCAACGATGAGAAATTTCAATTACTCAGATATGGTAAACATGAGGAAATTAAATCTTCATCAGAGTACAAAACAAATTCTGGCCACAAAATAGAGTGAAACACCAACGTCAAAGACCTGGGAGTGATCATGTCGGAGGATCTCACCTTCAAGGACCATAACATTGTATCAATCGCATCTGCTAGAAAAATGACAGGATGGATAATGAGAACCTTCAAAACTAGGGAGGCCAAGCCCATGATGACACTCTTCAGGTCACTTGTTCTATCTAGGCTGGAATATTGCTGCACACTAACAGCACCTTTCAAGGCAGGTGAAATTGCCGACCTAGAAAATGTACAGAGAACTTTCACGGCACGCATAACGGAGATAAAACACCTCAATTATTGGGAGCGCTTGAGGTTCCTAAACCTGTATTCCCTGGAACGCAGGAGGGAGAGATACATGATTATATACACCTGGAAAATCCTAGAGGGACTAGTACCGAACTTGCACACGAAAATCACTCACTACGAAAGCAAAAGACTTGGCAGACGATGCACCATCCCCCCAATGAAAAGCAGGGGTGTCACTAGCACGTTAAGAGACCATACAATAAGTGTCAGGGGCCCGAGACTGTTCAACTGGCTCCCAGCACACATAAGGGGGATTACCAACAGACCCCTGGCAGTCTTCAAGCTGGCACTGGACAAGCACCTAAAGTCAGTTCCGGATCAGCCGGGCTGTGGCTCGTACGTTGGTTTGCGTGCAGCCAGCAGCAACAGCCTAGTTGATCAGGCTCTGATCCACCAGGAGGCCTGGTCACAGACCGGGCCGCGGGGGCGTTGACCCCCGGAACTCTCTCCAGGTAAACTCCAGGTAAACAGAAAGACTATCTTGGGGCATGACAATGCCAGTGGAAGACTTAAGATTGAAAGTGTTTATTTTGATAAATTTCATGATGTTAAAATAAATAATAGAAAGTGTTAAGTGTCATTGTCAAGAAGGCTCCCAAACCATGAGCATTAAAACTTGCGTGAATCTACACTACTTGTAAGTTATTGCATGAGTTGTAATAATTTACACTATACAGGAGGGCCCCGCTTATACAGCAGGTTAGGTTCTAGGCTACTGCTGTAAAGTGAAAATTATTTTAAAGTGAAACATAGCCTTTTTCCACTTTCAAATGCATATAAAAACCTTATAACATGTTTACATTTTCATGTATGTAGTGAGCAGTAGAGCTAGGCCTAAAAAATGCATGTACAGTACATATATTACTTTAGAATATTTTCTTCCTTATCTTACAGTGAGTGGTGAATATATTTATTTTAGGAAGTTTGAATTAATAGAGAATGGGTATAATTGAAAACTGCTGTATTAGCAAAATGCTGTACAGCATTTTGTTAATACAGCAGTGCTGTAAAGCGGGGCCCTCCTGTACTTATAAATTATTACAACTCATGCAGTGCAAGGTTTATGATGGATAAATTTTCTGAATAGTTCTGTAGTGAGTTTTGTGCAGCAATTGCTAATTAATCCATTTTAAAAATGTACTTTTTAACTTTATCTTTTTTTTTTTTCTAGTTTTGAGATGATCTGACTACAACCTCTACCTTGACAAGCTACCAATATGCAGACAGTGACTAACTCTGGAAAAACTACATAAAATATTTGAAATATGATACATCTAGAATTTAAATCCATTGTGCCACAGATACAAGACATAATTTCCTTAAATGTTTTTGACTATCTACAAAACATTATTCTAATCAAATGTCAAAGTCCTGATGATAAAGATAATTGGGAACCTGGTGAACTGACTCGCTTTAGAATTGATTTACAATCTGTGGACCGCCTGTACCATGCCCGCTGCTTCCGAGGTGCACCTCTTCGCAGCACTGTTCTTAAAGGTCACGCAACTGCAGTACAGTTCGAGTTGGTGGTTCATATGAAATATCGTGGCAAATTCATATTTGTAGAATTTATTATTGACTGTGCAATACCCTGCATTATGGGATTTTGGAAAAACTGTGGCAGAATGTATATCACTTATGATGCTAACCTTTTTTTTAATGTAATTCAAACTATTACAAAAAAGGACCTTATGTACAAGTCACTTAATGAGGATGAATATTGCTTTCAATGGGTATATTTATTTATTTATTTATTTATTTATTTAAAAATTTGTGCACACATACAGAGGTACAAAAAATACAGAAAAGAGCAGTATGCCAAAGCCACTTATACTATGCATAGCATTACGGGCTGGCTTAAAATTAACTTAAGATGAACTAAGCAATGATGACATCGGTGATAAAACTTTAATGTAAACAGATTACTATAAAGCACAAGTGAGTATTACAAAGACAGGTCATATGGTTGTATGCATTGTTGTACATTCAGTAGAATGGAGTATTCTGTTAGGTAGTGTATTTAAAAAATAATAAAGTTAGATTGGGTTTTAGGTTTAACATTTGTGTGATATAATTGTGAGAAACATTTAAGATATACAATTTATAAGGTTCAGTTATTCAGTATTTATTTGGTTTTGGGTGAGTAAGTGATCTTTGAGAAGAGACTTGAATTTATAAACAGGTAGTGTTTCTTTTATATTTACAGGTAATGAGTTCCAGATTTTAGGGCCTTTTATGTGCATTGAGTTTTTGCATAGTGTGAGATGGACACGAGGAACATCAAAGAGTGATCTGTGCCTTGTGTTATGGTCATGTGTTCTGTTGAGGTTGGCAAGGAGATGTTTGAGGGGAGGGTTAATATCAGAGTTAAGTGTTCTATGTATGTAATAGGTGCAGTAATAAGTATGAATGTTTTGTATGGTGAATAGGTTTAGTGTATTGAATATTGGTGGAGTGTGCTGCCTATAGTGAGAATTTGTTATCATTCTAACTGCAGCCTTTTGTTGGGTAATTAGTGGTCTGAGATGGTTACTTGTTGTTGAGCCCCATGCACAAATTCCATAGGTGAGATAGGGGTAAATAAGAGAGTGATATAGGGCCAGGAGGGCTGACTGTGGAGCATAGTACCGTATCTTCGATAGTATGCCTACAGTCTTGGAAATTTTCTTAGAAATTTGTTGTATATGTGTATGAAATTTGAGTCTATTATCAAGGTGGATTCCTAAGAATTTTCCCTCTGTTAGCTTTGTGATAGGTGATCCGTTTATCATTATGTTAAGAGGGACATCTGTAGCTCTGTTACCAAACTGAATGAAGTAGGTTTTGTCAATGTTTAGTGTAAGTTTGTTAGTCCTCATCCAGGTAGATATTTTCTGTAATTCTGTATTTACAGTATTGGCTAGCATGACTGGGCTCGGGTGGGAGAAGACGTATGTAGTGTCATCTGCAAATAGTGTGGGTTTGAGTAATTGCGAAGCATTTGGTAGGTCATTTATGTATAGGAGAAAGAGAAGAGGGCCAAGGACACTTCCCTGTGGGACACCAACTGTAACTGGTTGTGCAGAAGAGTTTGCCCCATTTGCATACACATATTGGCTTCTGTTGCTGAGGTATGACTTGAGGTAGTTGAGGGAGTGCCCTCTTATACCATAGTGTGACAATTTTACGTGGAGCAAGTCATGGTTAACTGTATCAAAAGCTTTACGTAAGTCAATGAAGATCCCCAGTGGGACTTCTTTTTTCTCTATTGCAGTATATATATGTTCTAGCATGTGTATAATAGCATCATTAGTATTTTTATTTGGCCTGAATCCAAATTGGCAGGGGTTGAGTATGTTTTGGGAGATAAGGTAGGAGTAGATTCGTTTATGAATTAATTTTTCGTCCACAGTTATTACAGCCTAATCGCCCTACTTTAAATTTTTTGTGCCATAGAACCATCAGTAACAACTTGAAAACTCTAGAACATGATTTGCAAATCATGCCAGTTATGCTGAAAAATACTCTGACACAATTTTCTGCTGTTCGGAGAGCCAGGGAGATCTATGATTTCCTAGTGTACCCTTCGGCTTTGCCTCAAGAAGTATTTTAGAATGAAAATTTTTATTGGAGTGATGAAGATTGTGTTAACAAATTTAAAATGTGGTATTTGTGGATGAAATTTGGTTATTTACCAGGAAATTAATATTTTCACTCATTGCAAAATTCAGTATGGTGTTAAGGTTTTATTACTTTGGGACATGTCTAAAAATTTTCACCTACTGCTGCCAATAGTACTACTTCCTTATTTTCCCTTCCTCTTCCTGTCTTCTCTTGTGGTCTCTGCTTTTTTTTCAATCAATTGTGACTTGACAGTGGTCCAGGATGAACCACTGTCAAGTCACAGGCACAATACAGGCATAATACTGTGACTTTTTATTCTTCACAAAGTGTTTCTTGTAGAAGAGGGGGAATATGAAGTACATACACCCATGTAGCTATAGATCATTGTTAATGAAAGAGAAATGTGCAGAACAACAAAGATAAGATGGAAAGTAGTGATTCACTAAGAGAAGACAGAGCCAACAGCATATTTGGCTGAGCATATTTTCTTATGAAATACGCTTAGAAAAAGACAGAAAAGCTCTAGAATATCTGATTGCCTCTCAAACCCCTGGTGCTGTATGACCTCCCTTCACTCTTTCCCCTAAATATAACAATAATAATCTGTACAGCATTAGGAGTCTATGGAGGGGTGGGAAGTGTTTATTACACTTAATTTCACTTCAAGACTGGCTTATGTGGGATGCATCTCAGTCGTTCAATGGGGAATGTTGTATTATCTGCCAGGAGACTGGACAAGGGTCTCCTGACATGGGTCTTAATCATGTAGATGACCCATTGGTAATTAATAAGGGATGCTTGTATTATATGCAGATAGATAAGATTGTATTCTTTATAACTGAAATATAAAGATCAAATACATACTTTTTTTTTTTGCTAGCTATAATCCTAGCAAAGCATTACATTTTAACTCTTACTTCATTCTTATTATTACAAATATTATTACCACTTCTTAACAGTCTTCTTCATTTTTTAACTATATTATAGTCTGTTAATATTATTGCATCTTAGTACAGTATGTATATTACAAAGATCATATCACCTGAAGAAACTCCACCCCAGTGTTTACCACAAGAATTCCACCTCCCTTGATCTAATCTTCACCTGAATATCCCCTTGAGAGTATTGAAATGAGGAATAACTCTCCTTCCCGAGTATTCACCTGAGTCTCCTCTCTAGTGTGTTCACGTTTTCTACCTGTAATCTTCCCTGAAGAATCTCCACCACAACATAACTACCTAACATAGCCAATTTAACCTAACCTAGGTAAGGTTGTGGTGGAGAATCTTAGTTAGCCCTTTGATCTCTCTGTGCCAACCTCACCTGAAGAAATTATCTGCCTCAGCCCTTCAGCTGAAGAATCTCCTTCCCAGCACTACCTGTGAGAAAAAACCCTTTTCAGGTGATCACAGCAATCTGATTCATACTTGGTATAACTTGGGTAACCATGCCTCATGTCAGCTTTTCATGGTAAGCTCAAGTAACATTACTTAGATCTCTTGCCAATCATGTCAGTTTTTTCTTGGATTTCATTCATATCACACACCATGTTCTGAAGACAGTTCAGAAACAATCGACTTAATGTAATATTTTTGTACTATTTTCATTTTTACAGTATGTATGCATATTTTATTTCCTAATCACTCAAATTGCATTAAAATCATATTCATAACTGTTTCATCTCCAACCTTTAACAGAGCTAGTTCAGGTTAAAATCTGGAATGTGATATGAACCTAGCGATCTTGGAAATAGTGGTGGTGGAGCAGAAATGGGGCTCAACTTTAAAATATCTGAGTTCTTGATGTCTGTAAAGGGCTGACCCTCATGTGCATATATGGGTTGTTGGTCTTTGTTGTAATGAGACGTCATGTGATTTTTACATAGGGAAGCTGTAACACACGCATGCTCTGTTTTATTCAGCAGCCATTGTACATCATTGGATATGACTAAACACTACTTTTGTTATGTAATAACTGTGATTATGAGGGGCCATATCAAATAATGTTATAATAGTGTTGTGTATTGTAAACCATCAATGTATTTTGGGTACTAATAAAAACTTCTTAATATCTTTATTATATAATAATCCAAATCACACTTAAAGCTAAACTAATCTAAAAATAAAGGGTGCTTACAAGAACCGGGGAGGTTTTGTCTTTACTGCACTAGTGGATATTCGGAGATTGAAACTGCTGGTTGGTCCAGATATTCTTAAAGAAACCCTTCGTGTCCTTTTGAGAAAATTATTTTACCAGTACTTCCCATTATAGGACTGCTTTGATGTTGAAGGGATCATGATCAAAAAGGAATTGGAGCTACCTGACTCTTCCCTGATTGCCTTATATTCCCCAGGAGCTTTATGACTTACAGGTTTATTGTTTTCCCTTGAATATAATGATAATAAAATTAGATGGTATGTATTACAGCATAATGTACCTTTTTTGCTGAAAATTTGTGAAGGACAAGAAAGACAGATGAGAAATTACAACAGGCTTTTCACTCTTTCATAACTAAACTCAAACCAATAGCAGAAGAAAATACACAGTACGTACTGTATAATGAAATTTTATTTTTTATTGTATATATTTAACCCCTAAATGGTCCAAACGTATATATACATTCTTACTGTTTTTACCGCTAGCGCCCCAAACATATATATACATTTTATTTTCCTGCTTCCAAATTTGGCACGATTGACCTGAGATGCCTGGTCAGCATAGAATAGGTCTTAACACTCGGTGTGCACCATATTAAAAAAATCTGGGACCACTTGGTATCTTGTGGGAGCGCCAGTTAAATTGAGCACCAACTAGAGAAAACAGTGCAACAAACACCAAGGATTCACTGATGTCATGTTTTATTAACATACCCCTTTTAAGAGGAAAGTGATGTTGACCCCAAGTTTAGTGGCTTTGAGGTGGATGTGGCCACAAGTGGTTGAGGATATATCAAAAACCTGATAATAACCCATGTGCAACATTTGTGCAATACCCTTTCAGAATGTCTTATAACCTATGCCCTAAATAAAGAGAAACAATTCTCAAACGTGTAGTTGGCAGGCTGGCTGGCTGCCTGGCTAGCTGGCTCTATCTCCATCTGTCTGTCTGTATCTATGTCTGTCTTTGTCTGTCTCTATCTCTTTCTATCTCTGTCTCACAGGCACAAATAAATACAATTATACATAATGTAAATTACCTAGGATAACCTAAAAAATCCAAAGTGCTATACAGGTCTCCCTCAACATTCACGTTTTCAACTTTCACGGGCTTCACACATTCGCGAATTCCCAACAGCCAAATTCCCAGCCACCAAATTCCCAGCCGCCAAATCATATTTAAGTTTCCCGCCACCTGTGAGTCCCTACTACCCTCCCTCTGACCCCCGCAACTGGCAGCCAGCCCTCCCACCACTCAGTGTGGTGAGTGGTTTGTTTGTTCATTATTTGCTCTTAAACTACAGTATAAATAATGTAAACCCATTCATGACTGCATATTGGAATGGCTATTAGGAAACGTATTAGACGGTGACATCATGTGTTTACTCTTGAACACTGCAAAGAATTAAACATTTCTGCTACAGCTAATAATAACAATAGTAATAATAGTAATAATAATAATAATAATAATAATAATAATAATTATAATAATAATAATAATAATAATAATAATAATAAATATGATATAATTGAAAAAGGAAATTTTACAAAAATATGAGGGAGTGGTTGACACATCGTCAGTGTGACTTTGTTTATGCTGGAGTGAACATTAGTCTCCCTGCTCTTCCAAACATCTCGCAATAATTTATTGTGTTTGGTGCTTGTAGACTGAGTGTGACTGGAGTGGTAGAGGCAGTGATTGAGGCAATGGTATTTAATAACATACATGTTAATAATAATCACACATAAAGTGGGAGTTGTCACAGTTGCTCTTTGCTGATGACACTGTGCTCTTGGGAGATTCTGAAGAGAAGTTGCAGAGATTGGTGGATGAATTTGGTAGGGTGTGCAAAAGAAGAAAATTGAAAGTGAATACAGGAAAGAGTAAGGTTATGAAGATAACGAAAAGATTAGGTGATGAAAGATTGGATATCAGATTGGAGGGAGAGAGTATGGAGGAGGTGAATGTATTCAGATATTTGGGAGTGGACGTGTCAGCGGATGGGTCTATGAAAGATGAGGTGAATCACAGAATTGATGAGGGGAAAAGGGTGAGTGGTGCACTTAGGAGTCTGTGGAGACAAAGAACTTTGTCCATGGAGGCAAAGAGGGGAATGTATGAGAGTATAGTTTTACCAACGCTCTTATATGGGTGTGAAGCATGGGTGATGAATGTTGCAGCGAGGAGAAGGCTGGAGGCAGTGGAGATGTCATGTCTGAGAGCAATGTGTGGTGTGAATATAATGCAGAGAATTCGTAGTTTGGAAGTTAGGAGGAGGTGCGGGATTACCAAAACTGTTGTCCAGAGGGCTGAGGAAGGGTTGTTGAGGTGGTTCGGACATGTGGAGAGAATGGAGCGGTACAGAATAACTTCAAGAGTGTATCAGTCTGTAGTGGAAGGAAGGCGGGGTAGGGGTCGGCCTAGGAAAGGTTGGAGGGAGGGGTTAAAGGAGGTTTTGTGTGCGAGGGGCTTGGACTTCCAGCAGGCATGCGTGAGCGTGTTTGATAGGAGTGAATGGAGACAAATGGTTTTTAATACTTGACGTGCTGTTGGGGTGTGAGCAAAGTAACATTTATGAAGGGGTTCAGGGAAACCGGCAGGCCGGACTTGAGTCCTGGAGATGGGAAGTACAGTGCCTGCACTCTGAAGGAGGGGTGTTAATGTTGCAGTTTAAAAACTGTAGTGTAAATCACCCTTCTGGCAAGACAGTGATGGAGTGAATGATGGTGAAAGTTTTTCTTTTTCGGGCCACCCTGCCTTGGTGGGAATCGGCCAGTGTGATAATAAAAAAAAAATGTTAATAATAATAATACATGTTATTAATAATATGTACTATTATTATTTATAGCATATGTTATTAAATACATACATGTTAATAATAATACATGTTATTAATAATATGTACTATTATTATTTATAACATATATGTTATTAAATACCACTGCCTCAACTGAATTATTGTGAAATGTTTGGAAGAGCAGGGAGACTAACGTTCACTCCAACATAAACAAAGTCACACTGACGATGTGTCAACCACTCCCTCGTATTTTTGTACAATTTCCTTCTTCAATTATATCGTATTTATTATTATTATTATTATTATTATTATTATTATTATTATTACTATTGTTATTATTATTATTATTACTATTGTTATTATTAGCAATAGCAGAAATGTTCGATTCTTTGCAGTGTTCAAGAGTAAACACATGATGTCACCGTCTAATACGTTTCCTAATAGCCATTCCAATATGCAGTCATGAATGGGTTTACATTATTTATACTGTAGTTTAATAGCAAATAATGAACAAACAAAACACTCACCACACTGAGTGGTGGGAGGGCTGGCTGCCAGTTGCGGGGGTCGGAGGGAGGGTAGTAGGGACTCGCAGTGGTGGAGGCACTGGTGGAGGCAGTGGTGGTCTGTGGTATTTAATAACATACATGTTATTAACATGTTATTAAATAACATACGTTATTAAAGCATAACATGTATATATTTAGTACAATTTACGACGTTTTCATGTATTTTATGATTATTCATGGTTCAACAAGTTAAGGAAGCAGTATTGTAATATATTTCCCTACAATATATTGGGGCACCAAACATTCACGGTTTTTCAACATCCGCGAGGCTCTTGATCCCCTAACCCTCGCGAATGTTGAGGGAGACCTGTACTGTGCTTGTAGATATAATGCATAAGAGTACCTGTTGGCTCACAGTGGCTCTCTCTGAGACAGGCAAGCAGAGAGATGGAGAGACAGGCAGACAGAGAGACAAATAAGCAGAGACAGAGATGCACACTCATCAAATGTCACCCCTTATCTCATCCTGTCACTGCACCCTCGCCAATGCTCATCAAATGTCACCACTTATCTTATCACTGCACCCTCAGGATGCTTGTCATTGACACTTGGCTTACATCATGCTTCAAGGAAACTTATTATTATTATTATTATTATTATTATTATTATTATTATTATTATTATTATTATATACTCCCATGTATCCAAAACATTGCTGGGACCTATAAATAGTCAATTACCAAGGCAGGTGTAAATGTCCACTTGTCAGTGTGTTTGTGACAATCTGAGTACAATTTCAGTAGCTAATATTAGTGTCAGAACAAAGATTGGTTATGAAATCACAAGATCTATAAATTGTAATTATCAGAACATAAAAATTATATAAAATAATATAAAAATGAGAAAGGTATATTGGCAACACTTCTTCAAGCAGCAGGATTCGATGTTGCTGTCAGGTGAGCATCCAGTGCCAACTTCGCAGCCTCATATCTCAGTAAGTACTGACCCTAATTTTTTTTATTTTAATTCTTATAACACTTAGAAAATTGTTCTCTTTATTTCTATATAATTTTTTTTTTTCAAAATATTCGGGGCACTGGGTGAGAGAATGTATATATGCATTTGGACGTTTAGGGGTTAATGAAAAAGGGAAGGTAATTGCTTTCCAGAGGAGTGCAAAATATGTACACATATATATTTCCAGTTTCCAATGTCTTGGTAAGTCATAATCCCTAAGCATAGATTAGGTATTTATTTATTTATTTATTTATTTAGATATGTAAATGTTCTAAACCCAATGCTATACATGTATATCTTTGTCAAGCAAACTACCATAGAAGGAAGGTAACTTTTCAACTGAAACTTGCGAAGGTGAAGAAGAGACTTTGGATGCCAAAATTGCTCAAATAATTTTTTTGTTATTCATCCATTCATTAGACATTTTTGAGAACCAGGGTAAGTACTGTACATTATTTAGGATCTACAGTAAGTAGAAAGCAAACAGCCATATGCCATCTCCACAATACAAGATTGCTCTAGAAATGCAGCATTTTGAAGATGCAATGCTGATGAATGCTTAGCACAGAGGTTCTTAACCAAGGGGTATGGGACTCAATCTCTGAACAATTTAAAAAAAAAAAGTTGACAGATTAGAATAAACTATCCCATGTCCTGCTCCTTGCTATCCATATGTAACGTAAAAGACTTCCTACTTGTAGTTGCAGCTTCTTGCAAAATGCTCAAAAACTCAAGATACTATGTTGTAATGGTTTAACAAATCCTGTTCTTAAATCTATAGTGATAAATTGTTGCAACATGCATTATTTTAGTAAAAGATTTTCTACAAAGTTGATACCCAAAAGTTTTCAACTAATCACTGACTTTAGCCAAAGTATTGTTACACAGTGTAAGCATCTTGAATATCTTATTATTGATACTACTGAATATATACATGACTCTTTTGTCTGACAAATGATCTCAGTTATGCATACAGATAAAAAAAAAGTTTATAATCTCATATGCCATCACTTACTTTGAAGGAAATATTTGTACCAGTCTGACCCAGACTATAATGAACTAGAAAAACTAAAACATTTTACAATTAAAAAAAATCAGGAGTACCATAGTATAGTATCATCTTAAGGTGAACAAAATGCATCATAGTTGCTGCAACTGCTAGTTACTAAACTAACCATACAGTATATTAAGGAAGTGTCTCATTTATGAAAAGTGAATATACTATATAACATTTTCAACAAGCATTTGCAATTCTCATCCATAAAAAACTTATTCCTTTAAACACTGAATAACCAGCATTGAATTTTTCTTGAGATATTAATAATTTTAATACTGTTGCTATCTTATTATATTACATAAACAAATGCAGCGTTGTATGACCCTAGTGGGTTTAGTGCTTGGCTTTGATAATAATAATGCATAAACAAATATACAGTGGACCCCCGCTTAACGATCACCTCCAAATGCGACCAATTATGTAAGTGTATTTATGTAAGTGCGTTTGTACGTGTATGTTTGGGGGTCTGAAATGGACTAATCTACTTCACAATATTCCTTATGGGAAAAAATTCGGTCAGTACTGGCACCTGAACATACTACTGGAATGAAAAAAGTTCGTTAACCGGGGGTCCACTGTATTAGTATTTTGTGTAGAGGAAACTTTTTTAAAGAAACTGAAAGTATTTGATTTCAGGTGTCTTGCAGTGCTAAAAATTTATCACTGTTTCCATGAAGGTAATAACAATAATGGATATGGATAAGTCACCCAATTCCCATCTTGTGAAGTATTCACCCCAAATTTATCGTATAAACAGTAGTTACCCCATGCGTGCACTTGTAGTCGCCCCATATTCATCCTGTGGTCATTACACTACATACTCATAATCAACTCATTATCCTGTGGGTGCTTGTGCTCAATACTATTCCAGTGCTTTAATCACCCTGCATCCTTCCTGTGCAAGGACTGCACTCCAACTTTGTTAGCTAATCAAGTTACAGCAGTACTGAATTGTTCATAAGAACAGAATCAGTTACAGGAGTAATGAAGTGCTTACACAATTAACTTGATTTATGTACAGTGGACCCCCAAGTTTCGTGATTAATCCATTCCAAAGAGCCCGCCGCCGAAGGTTGAAATTCACGAAACTCGAAACCATTTTCCCCATAAGAAATAATGGAAATAAAATTAATCCGTTCCAGACACCCAAAAATATTAAAATAAAATATTTTTTTTCAATTATTATTATAATCAAGGGGGAAGCGCTAAACCCCCATTTTTTTTTTTCAAATTAAATAAAGATTTACATAATGAAAACAATCAGAAATCAAGTACATGCATTTAAAATAAATAATAATAACATTACACTTACCTTTACTGAAGACTTCTGCGTAGATGGAAGACGGGAGGAGGGGATAGGAGGAAGGTGTACACTATTTTTTGGAAGGAGAATCTCCTTTCATTAGGACTTCAGGTATGAGGTCCATATCTGGGGTTACTTCCCTTCTTCTTTTAATGCCACTGGGACCAGCTTGAGAGTCACTGGACCCCTGTCGCACAAAATATCTGTCCAGAGAGGTCTGTTTCTGGCATTTCTTTAAGATTTCCCTTTTTTGTTTGGTAGCAGAGCTACAGATGTACCTCTTAACATAACGATAAACGGATCACCTATCACAAAGCTAACAGAGGGAAAATTCTTAGGAATCCACCTCGATAATAGACTCAAATTTCATACACATATACAACAAATTTCTAAGAAAATTTCCAAGACTGTAGGCATACTATCGAAGATACGGTACTATGCTCCACAGTCAGCCCTCCTGGCCCTTTCTCACTCTCTTATTTACCCTTATCTCACCTATGGAATTTGTGCATGGGGCTCAACAACAACTAACCATCTCAGACCACTAATTACCCAACAAAAGGCTGCAGTTAGAATGATAACAAATTCTCACTACAGGCAGCACACTCCACCAATATTCAAAACACTCAACCTACTCACCATACAAAACATCCATACTTATTATTGCACTTATTACATACATAGAACACTTAACTCTGATATTAACCCTCCCCTCAAACATCTCCTTGCCAACCTCAACAGAACACATGACCATAATACAAGGCACAGATCACTCTTTGATGTTCCTCGTGTCCATCTCACGCTATGCAAAAACTCAATGCACATAAAAGGCCCTAAAATCTGGAATTCATTACCTTTAAATATAAAAGAAACACTACCTGTTTATAAATTCAAGTCTCTTCTCAAAGTTCACTTACTCACTCAAAACCAAATAAATACTGAATAACTGAACCATATAAATTGTATATCCTAAATGTTACTCACAATTATATCACACAAATGTTAAACCTAACTTTGTTATTTTTTTTAAATACACTACCTAACAGAATACTCCATTCTATGCATGCAATGCATGCAAGCATAGGACCTGTCTTTGTAATACTCATTTGTATTTTATAGTTATCTGTTTACAATAATGTCTTATCACTGATTTCATCATTGCTTTGTTAATCTTAAGTTAATTTTAAGCCAGCCCGTAATGCTATGCATATAAGTGGCTTTGGCATGCTGCTCTTACCTGTATTTTTTGTACCTCTGTTTGTATGCTAAATTTCTAAATAAATAAATAAATAAATAAATAAATAAATAAATAAATTGTACATGTTGTCAATACAGCCTGCAACAGCTTTGTTAGTGTGAAGTTCATCCATAAATGTTTGCACTTCAGTCCACTTTCTTTACCAAAGGGCTTGCACTAGCTTTCCTTGGGCTCATGGTGACCTATTTAGCAGTTACACTCACAAAAAACAATGGATTATTAAGTATGAACCCACGGGGTGATGGTCACGTTTTGGTAAACAATGGCACACTGAGCGTGAATGACGTGGGAGACTGGCTTTGTGTGCGCAGTGACGGGCGGATGGGTACAGGACGGTCGCCGAAACACGAGTTTTTTCACGAAACTCGAGGCCAAATTTTTCCAAAAAAAATCGTCGAAGGCCGAATTTCACGAAAGTCGAGGGTCTGCTGTATATTTAAAGTTCTATATAATACAATACAATTCTAAGAATTGACTTCTGATGATTCGTTTGGAAAAACAACTGCATATCCGACACCACTTGGGGATTTAGAACCATCAGTGCACACTGCGATAGCATGAGAGTGAGATTGGAAGTGATCAAGAAAGAGTGAACATAAAGTTGTAGGTGGCAAGTGAGCTTTTGCACATGGAAGCAGGGAAATGCAAACATGAATTGTCGGAATTTCCCAAAGGGGAAGGGAAAAGTAAGATATGTACAGGGTGAATATCAGGTGTAGGTAATTTAAGGGAAGCTATGAAAGAACAAATACGAAGAGAAAGAGCATAATAAATAGGGGCAATGATTAAATTAGCTTTACTAATATCAGTTACCCTTCTGTACATGCAAGGGTTGTGAAAGTCATGGAAACAGATAAAATGGAGACAATGGGCTTCACATTGATCTTATAAAGACAGGACATTTGTTTCGGCATATAGGCTCCTGACTGGGAAAGATTGAAAAGTCCCAAGACATAAATGTAACCCTTGATGATGCATTGCATACTAGTAGCTTTGTTTTGTGCCTATCAATGTTTTACTACATGTAAATTACATGCGTATTTGCATTTGTGAATATAAAAATGGTATACAATACTGACAGGTTGATAAGTAAGACACATGTCTCCATACTGTTGCTTCAGCTTCAAATTTGATTTAGACTATGGAGCAAAACTCTTCTCCAGGCTGAGGGACTGACCACCTCAAAACTATGTTTTCAAGAGTGATGGACTGATTATAACATCTTCACATCTCTACTGCTTCAGCTAACTCTTCTGTACCTGACTGAAGAAGCCTATTGCATAGGCAAAACATTTCAGAATAAAGATATCCAACTGTTGCATGTGTGTCTAACTTACATTAGTTGTACCTCGTAAAGAAATAAACTGTAATAGAATCAAGTGTAGAAAGAGTAGTTTACCTGGAGTTTACCTGGAGAGAGTTCCGGGGGTCAACGCCCCCGCGGCCCGGTCTGAGACCAGGCCTCCTGGTGGATCAGAGCCTGATCAACCAGGCTGTTGCTGCTGGCTGCACGCAAACCAACATACGAGCCACAGCCCGGCTGATCCGGAACTGACTTTAGGTGCTTGTCCAGTGCCAGCTTGAAGACTGCCAGGGGTCTGTTGGTAATCCCCCTTATGTGTGCTGGGAGGCAGTTGAACAGTCTCGGGCCCCTGACACTTATTGTATGGTCTCTTAACGTGCTAGTGACACCCCTGCTTTTCATTGGGGGGATGGTGCATCGTCTGCCAAGTCTTTTGCTTTCGTAGTGGGTGATTTTCGTGTGCAAGTTCGGTACTAGTCCCTCTAGGATTTTCCAGGTGTATATAATCATGTATCTCTCCCTCCTGCGTTCCAGGGAATACAGGTTTAGGAATCTCAAGCGCTCCCAATAATTGAGGTGTTTTATCTCCGTTATCCGCGCCGTGAAAGTTCTCTGTACATTTTCTAGGTCGGCAATTTCACCTGCCTTGAAAGGTGCTGTTAGTGTGCAGCAATATTCCAGCCTAGATAGAACAAGTGACCTGAAGAGTGTCATCATGGGCTTGGCCTCCCTAGTTTTGAAGGTTCTCATTATCCATCCTGTCATTTTTCTAGCAGATGCGATTGATACAATGTTATGGTCCTTGAAGGTGAGATCCTCCGACATGATCACTCCCAGGTCTTTGACGTTGGTGTTTCGCTCTATTTTGTGGCCAGAATTTGTTTTGTACTCTGATGAAGATTTAATTTCCTCATGTTTACCATATCTGAGTAATTGAAATTTCTCATCGTTGAACTTCATATTGTTTTCTGCAGCCCACTGAAAGATTTGGTTGATGTCTGCCTGGAGCTTTGCAGTGTCTGCAATGGAAGACACTGTCATGCAGATTCGGGTGTCATCTGCAAAGGAAGACACGGTGCTGTGGCTGACATCCTTGTCTATGTCGGATATAAGGATGGGGGAGGCTGAAGAATATATTTAACCACTGCAGTTGAGCTTAGATAAGATTAGGACTGAAAGAAGGTGAAGAGTTCGTCTATCAGCCCCCAAGAAAGAAAGGCTAGTTTTAAGAGGTTCAGGCAGTTATGACAAGAAACTTTCAAGGAGGCTATGTGAGGCTTCTGGGAAATTTTGCAATCCAACAGAGGGCCTAGAAATTGGACTGTCCTATTCAGGAATAAGGGAGCAATACAGGTATAGAATGGTACAACAAATAATAGAGTGTCTTGTGAAAGTTATCTGATATGTTTTAGCAACAGAAAATTTAAACCCATGAGTACCAGCCTAGTTGGAAGCATGATCAATAGCAAACCGGAGAGTGGCTGCTACAAGGTGACAATCAGCACCTGCACAAGTTATAACAAAATAGTTGACATAGGTAAGGTGAGATAATAGTGAGGAGTTTGCCTTCAACTTTGACAAATTCAAAGAAAAAGCTATTATTTACTTGGACATGGAAATGTTTCTCCATTAAGAAATCTTTATGGAAATGTGACAAATTACCTTAAGGGCCTAGGGAATGAGCATGGACCAAGATGTTATTACACCAGGTATTGTCATAAATTTTTCAAGATAAAAAAAAAAAAATGCTATAACCAACTGATTATTAGTGAAGGCACTGTAAATGTACATATCCAAATAGATTAGAGAGTCTTGGTAAAACATCCATTACAAAAAACTAAATTGACGAGGTATGAAAGAATTTCGGGTTTCCAAGTACCATACTAAACGTCTGTTAACTAAGTGCTCCAGCAACTTAACAGATTGCACTAATCAGAGTGATAGGTCTGTAGTGAGAAATATCACAACCTAAAGTACTTGGCTTATGAAAAAGTAAGACAACAGCAGTTTTCCATTGAAGAGAAAGAATACCTAGGGATGAAACCAAACTGAAAAAGAGTGCTTGCTGTAGGTGAAAATAACGAAGCATAGGGACATGGATATCATTCAGTCCAGCTGCTATTACTTGGCACATGGATAGTGTCAGATGCGAGTTCATGGAGTACAAAGGGAAGAAGAGGAAGTTATAAAGTTCCATAATGTAAGAACTAAAATCTACAGGCATTAACTCCTTGTGTTTAGAGGAAAGCTATGAAGGGGAGAGATGTAACCCCCTAGGATACAAGCACAAGGTGATGTCCAGTTGCTGTGGCAACATCAACTGGTCTGCAATGCTATCACCACCAACCATAAGAATGAGAGCGGGATCCAGGGAGTACTACTCACCTGTCAACTTCCATGCCTTTTTCTAGACTGTGCACACAGAAATATTGGCAGTGACAGCAGACATGCAAGCATGCTAACAGGCAGGTTTAGCTGCCTGAATAATGTAACAGACAATCACTAACTCTGGCCTTCAGGAATCTCATGTCATTCTGGGCCCTTTATTTAACATACATCAGGCCCATCATGTATAATGTGCGCTGGCATAAAGCCTGCTCTTGAGAAAACATGTTAAGAAACTAAAGAATGTACAGAGGCTAGTTCCAGATTTAAGGGGTATGAGCTATGAGGAGAGGGTGGTGTAATTGAATCTAAACAACATCGGAGGGCAGAAGAACCAGAGGGGACACGATAACAACATACAAAATACAGATAAACTGATAGAGGAGACAGGGATAGTCTATTTGAGAGGCAGGAAATGTACTTGGCAGCACAGCTGGAAGTTGAAGATGCAAATGAGCTTCAGTCTAAGAGAAGTCGGGAAGTCGAATGACCTCGGCAAAGAAGCGGTGGACACAGATACTAGGCTAGGACAATTATAATATCAATCCTGCTCTGACACTCTCTCTTGATAGCTTTTACATACCAGATACAAAAATCTCCATGATATTCCATGTGTCCCACTCAACATGTGTACAAACTTAATGTGCATAAAAGAACCTAAACTTTGGAACTCGACTTGAAGATTCCAGAGGCCAACTACTTCAAAGCTACTGTTAAAAACACACTTCCTTACCTTAATATGATCCTGACAACAATTCATTATGCCAAACAATTCCTGAAACTCTGTCTTCATCCAATATTGTTCCTGATCTTGTTCCATACTTCCTTCAACTCACATTTATTAACAGAGAGGCATTTTTTCCCTTGTACCATTTCAGGTACCTAGCTTTATCCTTAATGTACCTTTAATAATACAGTGGACCCCCGGTTAACGATATTTTTTCACTCCAGAAGTATGTTCAGGTGCCAGTACTGACCGAATTTGTTCCCATAAGGAATATTGTGAAGTAGATTAGTCCATTTCAGAGCCCCAAACATACACGTACAAACGCACTTACATAAATACACTTACATAATTGGTCGCATTCGGAGGTGATCGTTATGCGGGGGTCCACTGTACTCTGAATACCTTCAATACAGTACAAACTAAGTACTACTCTTATTCTCATGTACTACACATGTCTCATTGTCTAGTTTTAAGGCTGCCCAAAATTCTTTGCATAACAGAGGTCTTTCTATAAAGTAGTTTATACATGTCATTTACCATAATTGTATACTGTACAGTATACCACTTGTAGAAAAAAAGTTGTTTGAGGGAGTGAATCTGGCAAGCAGCAAGTCGAGAGGTGGGGCCCGGAGTTAAGACCTGATTGACCCCTGCAACCATATACGTATAGGTGAGCATACACAAAACATGCCAAGTGTCTATTGATGAATACATCCACTTCCTTGATACTCCTTCCAATCTGATATTGAATTTATCATTGCCTAGATTTATTTATTACTCTCATCACTTTGTTCTTTTCCATGTTCACTCTTAATTTCGTACTTTTACAAAGCCTCCAAAATTTGTCCACCAACCTTTGTAATGTGTCTTCCATCTCCCATAAGAAATTTGTCATCAGCAAAACACTACTGTGATAATTCCCACTTTGTATCAGCTCCAACATTTTTTATGGCAACACCTCTCCCCAGTATCTTAGGATTTGCTTTTATACAACCCCATCTAAAAATATATTAAACAACCATGGTAACATCACACATCTCTGTCTACATTCCTCGTTCACTGGGAAACAGTTTCCTTCCCTCCTACATACTCTAACCTGGGTTTACTATCCACATAAAAACTCTGTACTGGTTTTAATAAGATACACACATATATACATACATACAGGGAGTTATACAGTGCTCAGACAATGGGAGGCACTCAGATTTGATCCAAGTATGAGGAGGATAGCTTCAATTCCTTCACCAGAATCAAGGTGCCACCTTAAAGAGATGTGTATAAATAAGATACGATACAAAACATATGAGACCCCAGTGGAAATAAACCATACTACTTTGTTTATTTGGCATGTCCCTTGATTAAGTAATTTGGCTAAGATATATGACTCCTACTACTACTACTAATACTACTCAATTGAACTCAGGTATAAGTTTACATTTTATATTATATACAACCTATGTTCACCCTAAAATAAGTATATCTTGTAGAAATTGTTATTTTGGGAGATATCTGCAAAAGCAGTACAATTATTTTGCTGTGCAGCATGTCTGAGCCAATCAACTCCTGGCTGAATGTAAACAAAAACGAGCCAGTACTAATGGCAGAATAAGGTTCAATTATGTTAGGTACTTTCAGGTTGGATTAAGGGGTTTTGTTAAATTTTGTTACTTTTTTACAATTTGCAAAACAAAATAATATCCCAACTGTAAAACTAACTTAATGGTTTTTTTTTTTTTTTTATTATCACACCGGCCGATTCCCACCAAGGCAGGGTGGCCCGAAAAAGAAAAACTTTCACCATCATTCACTCCATCACTGTCTTGCCAGAAGGGTGCTTTACACTACAGTTTTTAAACTGCAACATTAACACCCCTCCTTCAGAGTGCAGGCACTGTACTTCCCATCTCCAGGACTCAAGTCCGGCCTGCCGGTTTCCCTGAATCCCTTCATAAATGTTACTTTGCTCACACTCCAACAGCACGTCAAGTATTAAAAACCATTTGTCTCCATTCACTCCTATCAAACACGCTCACGCATGCCTGCTGGAAGTCCAAGCCCCTCGCACACAAAACCTCCTTTACCCCCTCCCTCCAACCCTTCCTAGGCCGACCCCTACCCCGCCTTCCTTCCACTACAGACTGATACACTCTTGAAGTCATTCTGTTTCGCTCCATTCTCTCTACATGTCCGAACCACCTCAACAACCCTTCCTCAGCCCTCTGGACAACAGTTTTGGTAATCCCGCACCTCCTCCTAACTTCCAAACTACGAATTCTCTGCATTATATTCACACCACACACTGCCCTCAGACATGACATCTCCACTGCCTCCAGCCTTCTCCTCGCTGCAACATTCATCACCCACGCTTCACACCCATATAAGAGCGTTGGTAAAACTATACTCTCATACATTCCCCTCTTTGCCTCCAAGGACAAAGTTCTTTGTTTCCACAGACTCCTAAGTGCACCACTCACTCTTTTTCCCTCATCAATTCTATGATTCACCTCATCTTTCATAGACCCATCCGCTGACACGTCCACTCCCAAATATCTGAATACGTTCACCTCCTCCATACTCTCTCCCTCCAATCTGATATTCAATCTTTCATCACCTAATCTTTTTGTTATCCTCATAACCTTACTCTTTCCTGTATTCACCTTTAATTTTCTTCTTTTGCACACCCTACCAAATTCATCCACCAATCTCTGCAACTTCTCTTCAGAATCTCCCAAGAGCACAGTGTCATCAGCAAAGAGCAGCTGTGACAACTCCCACTTTGTGTGTGATTCTTTATCTTTTAACTCCACGCCTCTTGCCAAAACCCTCGCATTTACTTCTCTTACAACCCCATCTATAAATATATTAAACAACCACGGTGACATCACACATCCTTGTCTAAGGCCTACTTTTACTGGGAAAAAATTTCCCTCTTTCCTACATACTCTAACTTGAGCCTCACTATCCTCGTAAAAACTCTTCACTGCTTTCAGTAACCTACCTCCTACACCATACACTTGCAACATCTGCCACATTGCCCCCCTATCCACCCTGTCATACGCCTTTTCCAAATCCATAAATGCCACAAAGACCTCTTTAGCCTTATCTAAATACTGTTCACTTATATGTTTCACTGTAAACACCTGGTCCACACACCCCCTACCTTTCCTAAAGCCTCCTTGTTCATCTGCTATCCTATTCTCCGTCTTACTCTTAATTCTTTCAATTATAACTCTACCATACACTTTACCAGGTACACTCAACAGACTTATCCCCCTATAATTTTTGCACTCTCTTTTATCCCCTTTGCCTTTATACAAAGGAACTATGCATGCTCTCTGCCAATCCCTAGGTACCTTACCCTCTTCCATACATTTATTAAATAATTGCACCAACCACTCCAAAACTATATCCCCACCTGCTTTTAACATTTCTATCTTTATCCCATCAATCCCGGCTGCCTTACCCCCTTTCATTTTACCTACTGCCTCACGAACTTCCCCCACACTCACAACTGGCTCTTCCTCACTCCTACAAGATGTTATTCCTCCTTGCCCTATACACGAAATCACAGCTTCCCTATCTTCATCAACATTTAACAATTCCTCAAAATATTCCTTCCATCTTCCCAATACCTCTAACTCTCCATTTAATAACTCTCCTCTCCTATTTTTAACTGACAAATCCATTTGTTCTCTAGGCTTTCTTAACTTGTTAATCTCACTCCAAAACTTTTTCTTATTTTCAACAAAATTTGTTGATAACATCTCACCCACTCTCTCATTTGCTCTCTTTTTACATTGCTTCACCACTCTCTTAACTTCTCTCTTTTTCTCCATATACTCTTCCCTCCTTGCATCACTTCTACTTTGTAAAAACTTCTCATATGCTAACTTTTTCTCCCTTACTACTCTCTTTACATCATCATTCCACCAATCGCTCCTCTTCCCTCCTGCACCCACTTTCCTGTAACCACAAACTTCTGCTGAACACTCTAACACTACATTTTTAAACCTACCCCATACCTCTTCGACCCCATTGCCTATGCTCTCATTAGCCCATCTATCCTCCAATAGCTGTTTATATCTTACCCTAACTGCCTCCTCTTTTAGTTTATAAACCTTCACCTCTCTCTTCCCTGATGCTTCTATTCTCCTTGTATCCCATCTACCTTTTACTCTCAGTATAGCTACAACTAGAAAGTGATCTGATATATCTGTGGCCCCTCTATAAACATGTACATCCTGAAGTCTACTCAACAGTCTTTTATCTACTTAATGGTGTACACTTCAAACTATAATTAATGGCCAAAATATGTTGAGCTGCAGTCATCTACTGTAACCAATAATTTATCACTAGGGTATGCATTTTATTAATAATCATGTGCTTAATGTCAACATTGCAGTAATGTAAAATAATCTGCAAAATATCTGTAAATTTATCCTGAATAAAATTCAGTTCTAAATATCGACTGTAGTGGCAAAGAAAAAATGTATGTAGCAGAGCACGTTTTTCTTGGGATAACTTCTTCCCTGTGTAGAGCAAATTGTAGTCCCAATTAAAGCTTGTACTGCAATATGTCTCTTCTTAAACAAAGCTTCCTTCACTCACCAAAGATGAGCCACTGGTCCTGTGACTGGCTCAACTTTCAAGGAACCAGAATGAAGAATATTCGAGTCTCTTTGTATGGCAGAAATAGTGTTATAAAGATCTCCATACAGGACAAACACTTGGGCAACTCTTGTGGTCACTGAGGCTGGCCATCACTGCAGAGATATGACCAGACTATGCTGCAAAGTTACACTAGTTACCCAAAACTACCATAACAATACCATACTTCTAAAAACTTAACCAAGCTCATAACTACCGTTAAGGATCACCTTGTACTATACTTACTCTATCTGTAACCTTCCCAATCCTTAAACAATTGATTGTGTCCCCTGTAGGTAAATAATCAAACCTGTAACTCCTCCCAATTAAACTTATTAAAGCCATATAGCATGAACTAATAGGATATTCAATTATCCTGTATTCACTGTAAATTCCTAAATTTACACCTACGTAATTGTTATTGCCTTCTTAATCTTAAGTTAGTCTTCAGTTTGCCTTGAAATGTTCTGCATATAGGGGGCTTTTCGCTTGTGCACCCAAATGTCATTCTCCTTTGTACAACCGCTGTATAAAAAAATGCTTTAATAAAATATTATTATTATTATTATTATTATTATTATTATTATTATTATTATTATTATTATAAATGTACTATACAACACAATATCATTGCACAAACTGCAATTACAACTGATTTTTCCCATTTTCTAAAATTTTAATAATAAACCTATAACAAGTTTGTTAAGCTAATATGTGACTGGCTGAGAAAATTCAGCTACATTTCCCAGACTTACAATATGACTAGCTACAGAAATTAAGCTACATTTCTTGGGCAAACTTCATACCTGGCTGTAGAAGGAGAAGTAAACTTTTTGGACCTACTCAATTATAATTCATGTTAAGTGCTAAACCCATGTGGGTCATTCAATGCAAGATGTGGTGGAGGCTCGATCCTCTGTCTGTTGAGTGTGAAACAGATGTGCTTCGTATTTGTACTTGCCTAGATGTCCAAGGACCTACTCCATCTGAAGCTCTGGCAGTTGAGCTACATTTGTTGAATCTACTCCATCCCTAGCTGTAGAAGTTCAGCTACATTTCTTGAACCTGTCCAATCTCTAGCTGTAGAAACAAATAAGGTATAATGTGATCCTTTATTGACAATGTTTTGCCCACACAGTGGACTTTATCAAGTCACAAACATATCTGCCTGGGAAGAGATGTGCATACATATTGTGTCCGTATTTTATACCAATCTTCTCCTAGCTGTAAAAGTTGAGCTACACATCTTGCAGTTACAACATCCCAAGCTGTGGAAGTTGAGCTAAACCTCTTGGACTTGCTAATGCTTAGCTGGTGAAGCTGAGTTACTATTCATCAACTTACCACATGTGTAACTAAGGAAGCTGAGCTACAAACACTACAGTTATTACATACCTAGTAAAGGCTATTGAGCTACAGTTCCTGGAACTACCACATGACCACCTGAAAAGAAAACTGATGGTGAAAGTGTTTCTTTCTTTTTTGGGTCACCCTGCCTTGGTGGGATACAGCCGGTTTGTTGAAAAAATATGTATACATGCATACGTATAAAAATTTTTGTAACACAACGGTCGTCTCCTACCAAGGCAGGGTGACCCAAAAAAGAAAAAAAACACTTTCACCATCATTCACACATAATCACTGTCTTTGCAGAGGTGCCAAGATACGAGTTTAGTTAATTTTAAGTTAATTTTAAGCCTGCCCATAATGCTCTGCATACAAGGGGCTTTGGCATGTTGCACTTAACTGTATTCATTTGTACTACTCTGTATCATGTTCAAATAAATAAATAAATAAATAAATAGATGTCACTCCAAATGCCCAATGTCCCAAATCCCTCCTTTAACCCGCAAAAAGGTCCAAATGTATATATACATTCACTACCCCAGTGCCCCGAATATTTTGAAAAATAAAAAAATTATTTTTTTAATGAAAATAAAGAGCACATTACTGAGTCAGTACTTACTGAGATATGAGGCTGCAAAGTTGGTACTTAATGCTCACCTGATGGCAACATAGAGTCCTGCCACTTGCAGAAGTATTGCCAATACTATACCATTTTTTCTCATTTTTATATTTTATATAATTTTTGTTCTGATAATTTATTGTAGTTCTTGTCATTTCATAACCAATCATTGTTCTGACACTAATATTAGGTACTGAAATTGTACTCAAATTGTCACAAACACATTGACAGGTGGACATTTACACCTGCCTTGGTCATTTACTAATGTCTAGGAATATATACAAAGTATTTATAGGTCCCAGCAATGTTTTGGATACATGGGAGTATAGAAGAAGAAGGAAGGAGGAAGGAGGAAGGAGGAAGGAAAAAATTCCCTTGAAGCAATGTGTAAGACAAGTGGTCAGTGACAAGCATCCGGGAGGGTAGTGATAAGATCAGATATAAGATGACATTTGATGGGTGCCAGCGAGAGTGCAGAGATAAGATGAGATAGTGCAGAGATAAGAGGAGATAAGCTATGACATTTGATGGGCACCAGTGAGGGTGCAGAGATAAGGGATGACATTTGATGAGCTCTATCTCTGATTATCTGTCTCTCTGTCTTATTTCTCTGTCTGCTTGTCTCTTTCCATCTCTCTGCTTCTCTCTCTGTCTCAGAGAGAGCCACTGTGAACCAACAGATATTCTTATGCATTGTATCTACAAGCACAATATAGCACTCTGGATTTTTTAGGTTATCCTAGGTAATTTACACTATCTATAATTGTATCTGTGTGTACCTGTGAGACAGACAGACAGAGACAGAGATAAACAGACAGAAATAGACAGAGACAGATAGATAGACCCTAAACTTGGGGTAAAAATCACTTTCCTCTTCAAAGGGGAGTGTTAACATGACATTACATCACTGAATCATTGGTGTTTGCCACACTGTTTGCTCTAGCTGGTGCTCAATATAACTGGCATATCCACAAGGTACTAAGTGGTCCCAGATTTTTTAATATGGTGCACACCGAGTGTTAAGACCCATTCTATGCTGACCAGGCATCTCAGGCCAATCATGCCAAATTTAGAGGCAGGAAAAATAAAATGTATATTTATGTTTGGGGCGCTAGCGGTAAGAACGTATACATACATTTGGACCGTTTACGGGTTAAAGTGCAGACATTGTACTTCCCACCTCCAGAACTCAAGTCCAGCTAACCAGTTTCTCTGAATCCTTTCACAAAATATTACCCTGCTCACACTCCAACAGCTCATCAGGTCAAAAAAAAAAAACATTCATCTCCATTCACTCCTATCTCACACACATAAATAACCACATAATTGATGAAGAAAAAAAGGTGAGTGGGGCATTGAGGTATCTGTGGAAACAAAGCAACATTATTCATGGAGGCAAAGAAGGAATGTACAAGAGTATAGTGGCACCAGCACTTATACGGGTGTGAAGCATGAGCCGTAAGTGCCGCAGCAAGGAGGAAGCTGGAGAAAGTGAAGATGGTGTGTCTCAGGGCAATGTGTGGTGTAAATATTATGCAGAGAATTCACAATGTGGAAATTGGGAAGATGTGTGGAGTTACTGAAAGTATTATTCAGAGGGCTGAAGAGGGGTTGTTGAAGTGGTTTGACCATTTAGAGAAGATGGAACAAAATAGGATGACCTGGACGGTTTATAAATCTGTAATGGAGGGAAGGAGGGGTAAAAGTCATCCCAGGAAAGAATGGAGGGAAGGGGTAAAAGAGGTCTTGTGTGGAAGGGGCTCAGACATGCGGTAGGCATGTATGAGCATGTTAGGTAGGAGTGAATGGAGATGAATGATTTTTGGGACCTGACAAGCTGTTGGAGTGTGAGCAGGGTAATATTTTGTGAAGGGATTCAGGGAAATCAGTTAGCCAGACTTGAGTCCAGGAGATGGGAAGTACATTGCCTAAACTTTAAAGGAGGGATTTGGGATATTGGTTTGGAGGGCTATGTTACATATCTTTATATTTGCTTCTAAACTGTTGCATCTGGGCACCTCTGTAAAGACTGTGATTATGTGTGAGATAGGTGAAAGTGTTGAATGATGAAAGTATTTTCTTTTTGGGGATTTTCTTTCTTTTTAGGTCACCCTGCCTCGGTGGGAGACAGCCGACTTGTTGAAAAAAATACGTATATATATGTATATTTTTTTTAACATGTCGGTTGTCTCCTACCAAGGCAGGGTGACCCAAAAAGAAAGAAAATCCCCCTAAAAATACTTTCATCATCATTCAACACCTTCATACACAGTGGACCCCCGGTGCTCGTAATTAATCTGAATCTGACGATTTCCGAATTAATTTTCCCCATAAGAAATAATATACATTCAATTAATCCATTCCAGACACCCAAAAATATTAACAAAAATTATTTTTTTATAGATTAAATATAGATTTACATACAGAAAAGAATGAGAAATCGAGTATAAAACAATAATATCACACTTACCTTTATTGAAGACTCTTGGAAATATAAACACATATGCAGTATAATGTGATCCTTTATTGTCAATAAAGGATCACATTATACTGCATATGTGTTTATATTTCCACTGTGTCGGTATTTGATACCATTTATTTCCATTGAAGACTCTTGTTGGTGTATGGAAGATGGGAGGAGGGGAGAGGGTTAGGGTGATGTTCCTCCACAAATGTTTACACCTCACTTCACTTTGCACAAATGTCCTTAATCTTTGAGGAAGGCACCTTCTTCCCTCTCTCTTTCTCCTCCTCTTAAGCAATTTCCTCAGCTGATGCACATAAGAACATTAGAAAGTAGGAACACTGCAGCAGGCCTGTTGGCCAATACTAGACGGGTCTTTCACAAACCATCCCACTAACAGAATTGTATTTGCCCAACCCAGTTTTCAATGCTTCCCAAGCAATAAGCTTTGATAATTCTTATATGGGTGTGAAGCTTGGGTTGTAAATGCTGCAGTGAGAAGGTGGTTGGAGGCAGTGAAGATGTCCTGTCTAAGGGCAATGTGTGGTGTAAATATTATGCAGAAAATTCGGAGTGTGGAAATTAGGAGTAGGTGTGGAGTTAAAAAATAGTATTAGTCAGAGGGCTGAAGAGGGGTTGTTGAGGTGGTTTGGTCATTTAGAGAGAATGGATCAAAGTAGAATGACATGGAGAGTGTATAAATCTGTAGGGGAAGGGAGACGGGGTAGGGGTCATCCTCAAAAAGGTTGGAGGGAGGGGGTAAAGGAGGTTTTGTGGGCGAGGGGCTTGGACTTCCAGCAAGCATGCATGAGTGTGTTAAATAGGAGTGAATGGAGATGAATGGTTTTTGGGACCTGACGAGCTGTTGGAGTGTTAGCAGGATAATATTTAGTGGAGGGATTCAGGGAAACTGGGTATTTTTATATAGCCGGACTTGAGTACTGGAAATGGGAAGTAGTACAATGCATGCACTTTAGAGGAGTTTGGGTTATTGGCAGTTTGGAAGGATATGTTATATATCTTTATATATGCTTCTAAACTGTTGTATCTGGGTGCCCCTGCAAAAACAGTGATTATGTGTGAGTGAGGTGAAAGTGTTGAATGATGATGAAAGTATTTTTTGGGGGGGATTTTCTTTCTTTTTGAGTCACCCTGCCTTGGTGGAGATGGCCGACTTTAAAAAAAAAAAAAATTCTATTCACTCATGCGCAAGTCCCACTCAAATCAAATCATGTGTGTGGGGAAGTACTCTGTCTGGTGTGTGGGAAAGTACCCTGGCTGGATTGTGGGGAAGTACCCTGGCTGGTGTGTGGGGAAGTGCCCTGGATGGTGTGTGTGGGGAAGTACCCTGGTTGGTGTACATAAGAAAACAGGAACACTGCAGCAGACCTGTTGGCTCATACAAGGCAGGTCCTTTACAAACCATCCCACTAACAGAATCGTATTTGCCCAATACAATTTTCAGTGCTTCCCAAGCAATAAGCTTTGATAATTCTGTTCACTCATGCGCAAGTCCCAATCAAATCAAATCGTGTGGGGGAAATACCCTGTCTTGTGTGTGGGGAGGTGCCCTGGCTGGTGTGAGTGGGGAAGTACCCTTGAATTCTATCATGTTTATTGCCTTCTTTACCAGAGGGCTGGCACTAGAAGCTTTCTTTTGGCCCATGGTGGCTTACTTAGCAGTTGCAAGCACTAAAAAGAACGGAATAATACAAAACATATCGTATGAACTCATGGGATTGTCCTCACTGGCTGATAAACAATGGCACACTGGCTGTAAATGGTGTATCAGGCTGCTTGAGTCGCGTGCACACGTTAGGGACGAATGACTATTACCAAGTTCAATGACAATCACAGAGCCAATATTTTGACAAAAAAAAATTACTTATTCCAAATACTACAGTGGACCCTTGCCTAACGATATTAATCCGTTCCTGAGAGCTCAACGTTAGGCGAAATTATCGTTAGCCGAATTAATTTTCCCCATAAGAAATAATGGAAATCAAATTAATCCATTCCTATACCCCAAAGTATGAAAAAAAAAAAAAATTTACCACATGAAATATTAATTTTAATACACACAAACTGAAGAAGACATGTTCAATTACATGACACTTACCTTTATTGAAGATCTGGTGATGATTGATAGGATGAGAGGAGGGGAGAGTGTGGATGGTGTTAATGTTTAGAAGGGGAATCCCCTTCCATTAGGACTTGAGATGTCAAGTCCTTTACCGGGGTTACTTCCCTTCTTCTTTTAATGCCACTAGGACCAGCTTGAGAGTCACTGGACCTCTGTCGCACAGCATATCTGTCCATAGAGGCCTGTACCTCCCGTTCCTTTATGACATTCCTAGTGTTTCACAACATTGTCAGTGTAATAGTCACCAGCACAGCTTGCTATAGCTGTGTGAGGGTGATTTTCATCAAAAAAGGTTTGTACTTTAAGCCACATTGCACACATTTCCTTAATCTTTGAAGTAGGCAACTTCCTCAATTTCTCTATCCCCTCCTCAAGAGCAGTTTCCTCAGGTCTGGTCTCTTGCTGTTTAAGATGATCTTGCAGCTCATCAGTGGTTAGTTCTTCATTGTCCTCCTCCACCAACTCTTCCACATCCTCCCCACTAACCTCCAACCCCAAGGACTTCCCCAGTGCCACAATTGATTCCACAACTGGCATAGGCTTCTCAGGGTTAGCCTCAAATCCTTCAAAATCCCTTTTGTCTATACATTCTGGCCACAGTTTCTTCCAAGCAGAGTTCAAGGTCCTCTTAGACACTTCCTCCCAAGACTTACCTATAATGTTTACACAATTGAGGATGCTAAAGTGATCTCTCCAAAACTCTCTTAGAGTCAATTGAGTTCTGTGGTCACTACAAAGCACCTTTCAAACATAGCTTTTGTGTAGAGTTTTTTGAAGTTTGCAATGACCTGCTGGTCCATGGGCTGCAGGAGAGGAGTGGTATTAGGAGGCAAAAACTTGGCTTTAATGAAGCTCATGTCCCCAGAAAGTCACTCTGCCACGTCTGAAGGATAACCAGAAGCATTGTCTAATACCAGGAGGCACTTAAGGTCCAATTTATTTTCCAGGAGGTAATTTTTCACAGTGGGGGCAAATGCATGGTGTAACCAGTCATAGAAAAAGTCTCTAGTGACCCATGCCTTACTGTTTGCCCTCCACATCACACACAAATTAGCCTTGAGGACATTGTTTTTCCTGAACACTCTGGGAGTTTCAGAGTGATACACCAATAAAGGCTTCACTTTGCAATCACCACTAGCATTAGCACACATCAACAGAGTAAGCCTGTCTTTCATAGGCTTATGTCCTGGGAGTGCCCTTTCCTCCTGAGTAATGTAGGTCCTGCTTGGCATTTTCTTCCAAAACAGGCCTGTTTCATCACAATTAAACACTTGTTCAGGTTTCAATTCTTCACTGTCTATGTACTCCTTGAATTCCTAAACATATTTTTCAGCTGCTGTTTGGTCTGAACTGGCAGCCTCACCATGCCTTATCACACTATGTATGCCACTACGATTCTTAAATCTCTCAAACCAACCTTTGCTGGCCTTAAATTCACTCACATCACCACTAGTTGCAGACATTTTTCTAATTAAATCACCATGCAACTTCCTAGCCTTTTCACATATGATCGCTTGAGAGATGCTGTCTCCTGCTATCTGTTTTTCGTTTATCCACACCAATAACAGTCTCTCAACATCTTCTATCACTTGCGATCTCTGTTTCGAAAACAAAGTTGCACCTTTGGCAAGAACAGCTTCCTTGATTGCCGTTTTCTTGGCCACAATAATAGCGATGGTTGATTGGGGTTTTGTGTACAACCTGGCCAGCTTGGAGACACCCACTCCACTTTCATACTTAGCAATGATCTCTTTCTTCATATCCACAGTAATTCTCACCCTTTTTGCTGTAGGGTTGGCACTAGAAGCTTTCTTGGGGCCCATGGTGACTTATTTTGCAGGTGCAATCACTAAAAGCACTGTGATAATATGAAATGTTCTGATTGTATGTTTGGATGCGACCACGGTGGCAAGTGAGCCGCACTCAGGCCGCAAGTGGACGCATCTCGAACGGAACGAATCCCGTTGGGCGAGTTTCTTAGCGCTAGCCGAAGCAAAATTTTTGCGTTAAAATGTATCGCTAGCCAGATTTAACGTTATGCGATGCGTTCATTAGGCGAGGGTCCACTGTATTACAAAATCCAATGACTACGTAATCCGGGGGTCCACTGTATATACACTCTCTCTCTCTCTCTCTCTCTCTATATATATATATATATATATATATATATATATATTTATATATATATATATAGAGAGTGAGAGAGAGAGAGAGAGAGAGACAGACAGAGACAGAGACAGAGAGGGAGAGAGACAGAGAGAGACAAAGAGAGACAGAGACAGACAGACAGACAGAGAGACAGAGAGAGAGAGAGGATGTCTTGCTGATTCAATGGAACAAAATCAGCAAGTCAAGGACAGACAAGGTTATCTGCCTGATGAACTCATTCCACCTCTAAATCGACAGGATGGGACCACCTCTACTAGTAGTCAAGAGAAAGCGGACCTCTTTGCCGAACGCTTTGCTACCAAAATGCAAGTTCCTGATCCAGCAAGGGACCCTCCTGGGCTAGCTGCAAGAACTGTGTCAAAACTGTCAGTGGTGACAATATGGCAGTAAGAAGTGCACTTCCTTCTTAAATCGCTTGACCAAGAAAAGGCTGTGGGCCCAGACAAGTTGAGCCCAAGATTGCTGACCAATCAGACCAGCTAGCAGCACCTCTAACTCGCATCTTTCAGCACTGCCTAGTACAGTGTAAATGGCCTTCTCTGTAGAAAGAGGCAAATGTAGTCCCTGTTCACAAAAAGAAGAGCAGAGCAGAAATCAGCAACTACAGACCAGTGTCACTCCTGTCAGTCACTGGCAAGCTCCTTGAGACAATAATCTCAAGACAAATGACAGTTTTTGACTACCACTCTCTACTTTGTGACTGTCAATATGGCTTCAGGAAAGGTTACTCTGCTGCTGATCTGTTGTTAAACCTCTCTACTAAGTGGCACCAGTCACTGGATGAATCTAAAGTCAGCTGTGTGGTAGCACTGGACATTGCTGGTGCTTTTGACAGGGTGTGGCACCAGGGCCTCTTAGCAAAACTGCAAGCTCTGGGAATTGCAGGCTCTATGCTATGGAACAGAATCAGCAAGACATCCTATTGGGGCAAGTGTTCCACAAGGAAGTGTTCTGGGATCATTGTTATGGAATGTCTACTTCAATGACCTTCTTCATCTCATCCCAGAATCCCATGCATATGCAGATGACTGTACACTGGCATTTTCTTATCCAAGAGAAGAAATGCCAGCTGCTCTACACTACATCAATCACCAACTCAGAGCTATATCAGCTTGGGGAAATAGATGGCAAGTAACATTTGCACCTACGAAAACACAAATGATGATCTCTAGGCACCAAGATGGTAATGCTGGTGCAGTAGTAAGGATGAATGGGAGGGTGTTGGCACCTGGGGAAGAAGTTGATATCCTTGGGGTGAAATTTGACTCCAAACTGACCATGAAAATCCATGTTGTAAATCTTGCAAACAAGGCAGCGAGGAAGCTTACAGTACTTCGCCGTATCTCGTATCTGCTTGACAGCAGGGCTTGCAAGATTTTGTACGAGGTACAAGTACACTCACACCTTGAGTATGCTCCACTTTCTTGGTTCGCCTGCCCCCCCTTCTCATCTGCGACTGCTTGACAGAGTAGAGAACAGAGCAAGACGTCTCATCTCTTTCCTGGACCAGTCCTGGATAGATCTGTTGTTTCAGCAGAGCCTTCAACACAGGGGGGATGTGGGTGGCCTTACTGTTATGTACAAGGTCAATATTGTAAAAGTACCACACCTGGATCCACTTCGAGGACAGCGTGAAGCAAATTTCAATACCACAAGACAGGCAGAAAGAAGCAACTTCACTCTGGCTGTACCCTTCTCCAGAACATCACTTCATCTGAGATCATTTATTCCCAGGATGACTTGAGTCTGGAACACATTCATACAGCATTATGATGTCAACGAGATAAAGTCAGTTGATCAGATGAAAATGCTGGCCCACAGATGGTTCCAACTTCATCCCGTTCCCTACTTGTATGTAACATAACAATAAAAATGCTTTCAAATGAGCTGATGTAGGTAACAGCTCTTAGCTTGTAAATAAAGTTAGGAATCCTTAACCTGTAAATAGCTTGTCAATAAAGCTAGGGATCCTTAACCTAACCTTGTCAAATCCTGTGTAAAAAAAAAAAAAAAAGACATCCTATTGGGCCAAGTGTTCCACAAGGAAGTGTTCTGGGACCATTGCTATGCAATGTCTACTTCAATGACCTTCTTCATCTCATCCAAGAATCCCATGAATATGCCGATGACTGTGCACTGACATTCACTTATCCAAGAGAAGAAATGTCAGCTGCTCTAAGCTACATCAATCACCAGATCAGAGCTATATCAGCTTGGGGAAATAGATGGCAAGTAACATTAGCACCTGAGAAAACACAAATGATGATGATCTCTAGGCACCATGATGGTAATGCCGGTGCAGTAGTAAGGATGAATGGGAAGGTGTTGGCACCTGGGGAAGAAGTTGATATCTTTGGGGTGAAATTGGACTCCAAACTGACCATGAAAAACCACGTTGTAAATCTTGCAAACAAGGCAGCTGGGAAGCTTACAGCACTTCGCCATATCTCGCATCTGCTTAACAGCAGGGATTGCAAGATTTTGTACAAGGCACAAGTACGCTCACACCTTGAGTATGCTCCACTTTCTTGGTTCGCCTTCCCCCTTCTCATCTGCAACTGTTTGACAGAGTAGAGAACAGAGCAAGATGTCTCATCTCTTTCCTGGACCAATCCTGGATAGATCTGTCATTTCGGCAGAGCCTTTAACACAGGAGGGATGTGGGTGGCCTTACTGTTATGTACAAGGCCAATATTGTAAAAGTACCACACTTGGATCCACTTTGAGGACAGAGTGAAGCAAGTTTCTATACCAGATACAGATGCAGTACTAGTGCCGGAAAAAAAAGTCCCCCCAGTACCACCAATACCACCAGTCCGATGACATTCTTCTTTGCAAATATACAGGGTCTAAAGCCAGCAACGAACAACAAAATACCTTTCATCTGTGGACTGCTTGCAGAGGCAAATGCAATGTTCGCGGCTTTCTCAGAGACCCACATAAAGGATCACTTGGACAACGAAATATGGATACCAGATTACAACCTATACAGATGCGACGGAGTGAACAGGCAAAAGGGGGGGGGGGGTTGGCCTGTATATTGCAGAGTCACTTGTTTGCACAGAACTGCTTAATGCCTCAAATGATGTAGTGGAAGTTTTAGCAGTAAAGATCGAGAACTAAAACCTAGTCATTGTGGTAGTCTACAAGCCTCCGGATGCAATGTCCCAGCAATTCCAGGAACAGCTGTTAAAAATTGACCACTGTCTGGAAAATCTGCCAGCTCCTGCCCCCAACATCTTGCTCCTGGGGGATTTCAACTTGAGGCACCTAAAATGGAGGAATATAGCAAATAATGTTGTTGCAGTGATAACACCAGGAGGCAGCTCTGACGAGAACTCACACACACGCGAGCTTTTAAATCTCTGCACAAAATTCAACTTAAACCAGCAAATAATAGAGCCTACTAGACTGGAGAATACACTAGACCTCACCTTCACTAACAATGATGATCTGATATAAAATGTCACCATATCAAAAACAATATACTCAGATCACAACATAATTGAGGTTCAGACATGTATGCGCGGAGCCCCAGACTGACATAATGAGTTTAGTCACAAGGGAGCCTTCACCAAATTCAACTTCAATAACAAGAACATAAAGTGGGACCAAGTAAACCAAGTCCTAAACGATATAAGCTGGGAAGATAGACTAAGCAACACAGACCCCAACTTATGCCTAGAACAGATTAACTCGGTGGCACTCGATGTATGCTGAAGGCTTATTCCTTTAAGAAAAAAAGAGGGGTAGATGTAAAATAGAAAGAGACAGGTGCTCCCTTTACAGGCGACGGAAAAGAATAACAGAGCGGCTAAAAGAGGCCAATATATCTCAAATGCATAGGGAGTCACTGATCAAAGAAATAGCAAACATCAAACTTAAGCTAAAGGAATCTTATAGGAGTCAGGAATCGCGGGAAGAACTAAAAGCCATAAATGAAATCAAAAGAAACCCAAAGTATTTCTTTTCTTATGCTAAATCAAAGTTGAGAACAACATCCAGTATTGGGCCCCTACTTAAACAAGATGGGTCCTACACAGATGACAGCAAGGAAATGAATGAGCTACTCAAGTCCCAATATGACTCAGTTTTTAGCAAGCTGCTAATCAGACTGAGAATTTTGAATTTTTTATGAGAGAGCCACAGAATTTGGTTAACACAACCCTATCTGATGTCATCCTGACGCCAAATGACTTCGAACAGGTGATAAATGACATGCCCATGCACTCTGCCCCAGGGCCAGACTCATGGAACTTCGTGTTCATCAAGAACTGCAAGAAGCCCCTATCACGAGCTTTTACCATCCCATGGAAAGGGAGCATGGACACAGGGGTCGTCCCACAGTTACTAAAAAGACAGACATAGCCCCACTCCACAAAAGGGGCAGTAAAGCAATAGCAAAGAACTAGAGACCGATAGCACTAACATCCTATATCATAAAAATCTTTGAAAGGGTCCTAAGAAGCAAGATCGCCACCCATCTAGATACCCATTAATTACACAACCCAGGGCAACATGGGTTTAGAGCAGGTCGCTCCTGTCTGTCTCAACTACTGGATCACTATGACAAGGTCCTAGATGCACTAGAAGACAAAAAGAATGCAGATGTAATATATACAGACTTTGCAAAAGCCTTCGACAAGTGTGACCATGACGTAATAGCGCACAAAATGCGTGCTAAAGGAATAACAGGAAAAGTTGGTAGATGGATCTATAATTTCCTCACAAACAGAACACAAAGAGTAGTAGTCAACAGAGTAAAGTCTGAGGTGGCTACGGTGAAAACCTCTGTTCCACAACGCACAGTACTCGCTCCCATCTTGTTTCTCATCCTCATATCTGACATAGACAAGGATGTCAGCCACAGCACCGTGTCTTCCTTTGCAGATGACACCCGAATCTGCATGACAGTGTCTTCCATTGCAGACACTGCAAGGCTCCAGGCAGACATCAACAATATCTTTCAATGGGCTGCAGAAAACAATATGAAGTTCAATGATGAGAAATTTCAATTACTTTGATATGGTAAACATGAGGAAATTAAAACTTCATCAGAGAACAAAATAAATTCCGGCCACAAAATAGAGTGAAAAACTAACGTCAAGGACCTGGGAGTGATCATGTCGGAGGATCTCACCTTCAAGGACCATAACATTGTATCAATCGCATCTGCTAGAAAAATGACAGAAAGGACATAGGTAAGTACTGGCTTTCTAACAGAGTTGTAGATGCATGAAACAGTCTTCCCAGTAGGGTGATAGAGGCTGGGACCTTGGGTAGCTTTAAGAAGAGATTGGACAAATATATGAGTGGGAGGGGCTGGGTTTGATTGGTGTCATTGGGTACGGGAGTTATTTCTTGGGTAGCTTTAGGTAGAGGTCATTTTGATAAGGACCTGCCTCCCATCTGCCAGTGGGCCTTCTGCAGTGTTCCTCCATTCTTATGTTCTTATGTTCTAACTAGGGATGCCAAGCCCATGATGACACTCTTCAGGTCGCTTGTTCTATCTAGGCTGGAATATTGCTGCACACTAACAGCACCTTTCAAGGCAGGTGAAATTGCTGACCTAGAAAATGTACAGAGAACCTTCCCGGCACGTATAACGGAGATAAAACACCTTAATTACTGGGAGCGCTTGAAGTTCCTGAACCTGTACTTGCTGGAACGACTCCCAGGATGACTCGAGTCTGGAACACATTCGTACAGCATAATGATGTCAACGAGATAAAGTCAGTTGATCAGATGAAAATTCTGGTCTACAGATGGAGAGACAGAGACAGAGAGAGACAGAGAGAGAGACAGAGAGAGAGACAGAGAGAGAGACAGAGAGAGAGACAGAGAGAGAGAGAGAGACAGAGAGAGAGAGAGAGACAGAGAGAGACAGAGAGAGAGACAGAGAGAGAGACAGAGAGAGAGACAGAGAGAGAGACAGAGAGACAGACAGAGAGACAGAGAGAGAGACAGAGAGAGAGACAGAGAGAGAGAGACAGACAGAGACAGACAGAGACAGACAGAGAGACAGACAGAGAGACAGAGACAGAGAGAGAGACAGAGAGAGAGAGAGAGAGAGAGAGAGAGAGAGAGAGAGAGAGAGAGAGAGAGAGAGAGAGAGAGAGAGAGAGAGAGAGAGAGAGACAGACAGACAGACAGAGAGAGAGAGGCAGAGAGAATAGGCAGGAGGCATGCAGGCAACTAGCCAAGCAGCCATTCAGGCAGCAAACATAGCTCAACTTCTTCAGTTAGTTATGTAGTAGGTCCACGAACTATAGCTCAACTTCCTCAGCACTAACTCAATCAACAGCTGAAATTACAACCACACCAACATAACATTTAATAACATAGAAAAACTAACAGATTAAAAATTTTGATTAAAGTTGAGCATCAGTGCCATAATTTACATTGACTTTCAATGTCTTTTGCAACGGCATTATTCTAGGAGCTGTAATGGAGACTGCTGGTGAAGGGTAGTTATTTTCCATTTCGGCATTAAATATTTTAATGGAAAATTGACTTACAGAGAATAACAAGAACAGGTTGTGTGTTAGTTAATAGTTGGCAGAAGAGGCAAAAAAATGTGTGATCTGGTATTTAGCGGTGAAACCAAATATAAAAAATTGGATATTGCAAAGCTTATTGCTGTTGTGTCCCACTCCTCATGTAATCAACAATGTAATTACTGCATTATAAAATAATGAAGAATGAAGTTAAAATAATATTGTAAGTCTTAATGAGGTGTCACAAAATGGAATGATACTATCAACATCTAAACTTTTGTAAAAACAGCCTTAAAATACTACTTACTTATATGAAAATAGATTAAAATTAGAAAATAAAAACATAATCAGACGAGGCACTAAATCCAGTAAAATTAGAAAAAAATATTACTTTTTCAGTTCTTCAACTGTGGCAAATCTGGAAAAAAAAATTGTGTAAGGCACAATTATTAAACGATTTTTCTTACAGATTAAAAGAACCTATTTACTAAATGTTGCTATAAATAAAACTGAAATCAAAGGAAAATTAATTTTTGTGGTGTGATGAAGATAGTGAAAAAATCACTCATTAGCAATATCAGTATAAATGTGCATAGTAGTTTTTTCCATTTATTTATGCCAAATTATGATAATTTTTCAATTTTGTTTATGTTTTCCATTATGATGACAGATGTGCTTCAAGGTGTTTTAGTATCTGAAATATGTAGAGATTCATGGCATTATAGCTCGACTTCCAATATTCATCATAATTATTTTTTTTAACAAACCGGCCATATCACACTGAGGCAGGGTGACCTAAACAGAAAAGCAAAAGTTTTTCTTTTTAAAATTAGTAATTTATACAGAAGGGATTACTAGCCCCTTGCTTTCAGCATTTTAGTTGCCTCTTACGACCAGCATGGTTTGTTGTAAGCATGGCTTGTCCTAAGAGGAAGAATTCTGTTCCATTTTCCCATGGAGAATTCACCATAAACAGGTAAAAAATTTTTTTTTTCTTAATTCTAAAGATTATTTTTGTCTTCTAACACTCATACAAGGAAATGTTATGATGTTACAACTATTTCAAGATATAAAACTCCTCAAAACTTGGAAATAAGTCACAGCATTTGACAAATAAGTTATCCTAAGTTAAATCTACATTAGTGTTTTTTGGCTGAATTCTGCTGTTAGCATCATGAAATTGTGACTTTTAGTTACAGTAGGATCATGAAATTGCAGTAAATTTGGAGCAAATAAGACCTCTTCTGACCAGTTCCACACCCTTTTGAGGTGTGATGCTCCTTGAAACACTGAAACAAATCACACTGTTTTACTTTATTAGATTATTCTTAGAGAAATTTATTTAGTTCTAGATAGTAGGTTGGTAGACAGCATCTGCCCAGGGAGGTACTACCATCCTGCCAAGTGAGTGTGAAACAGAAGCCTGTAATTGTTGTACATAATGGTAGCAGCACTGTATGACCCTTGTCAGTTTAGCGCTTTCTCTGATAATAATAATAATAATAATAATAATAATAATAATAATAATAATAATAATAATAATAATAATAATAATAATTTTACATGATGGTAGGATTGCTGGTGTCCTTTTTTCTGTCTCATGAACATGCAAGATTTCAGGTACGTCTTGCTACTTCTACTTACACTTAGGTCACACTACACATACATGTACAAGCACATATATACACACCCCTCTGGGTTTTCTTCTATTTTCTTTCTAGTTCTTATTCTTGTTTATTTCCTCTTATCTCCATGGGGAAGTGGAACAGAATTCTTCCTCCGTAAGCCATGCGTGTTGTAAGAGGCGACTAAAATGCCGGGAGCAAGGGGCTAGTAACCTCTTCTCCTGTATATATTACTAAATGTAAAAGGAGAAACTTTTGTTTTTCCTTTTGGGCCACCCCACCTCAGTGGGATACGGCCGGTGTGTTGAAAGAAAGAAAGAATAATAATAATAATACATAATAATACATAATGGTAGGATTGCTGGCATCTTTTTTGTCCCATAAACATGCAAGATATCAGGTATGTCTTGCTACTTCTACTCACACTTAGATCACACTACATATGCATGCACATGCATATATATACACACCCCTCTGGATTTTCTTCTATTTTCTTACTAGTTCTTGTTTATTTCTGCTTATCTCTATGGGGAAGTGGAATGGAATTCTTCTTACGTAAGCCATGTGTGTCATAAGAGGCGATTAAAATGCCAGGAGCAAGGGGCTAGCAACCCCTTCTGTATATATTACTAAATTTAAAAGGAGAAACTTTCGTTTTTTTCCCATTGAGCCACCCTGCCTGGGTGGGATATGGCCAGTCTGTTGAAAGAAGAAGAAATTTATTTAGTGTACTTTATGACTGAATTCCACTGATGATATCATGCAATTGTAATAAATCTGAAACAAGTAAGGCATCTTCCTGCCAGTTCCACACCCTGTTTGCTGGCAGGGAAGCTGGTAGTAGCAATACAGATTCTGGTTGTTGTTGCTGTTTACACGTGCTACTGAGGCAATATTACCCATATACTGTGTGGACCCGCCTAGTCCTAGAGTTTGTTTCCAGACTTAAGGAGGTAGAAGGTGATCCACAACACTGAGTACATAAAATGGTTGCAGGTGGGATATGTGAAGGCATACAACATACACTGGACAGTCTGGTCTCCTGATGTATGGCAAAAGTCAACTGCAAAAGTGAAATACTGTCAAAAGGCTGTTTTTAACAAAGTTCAGATGTTGAATTTGTCAATCCGGTTTATGACGCTTCAGTTAATACATTACCAAAAATTCTCCAAAGATACACTGACTTCATTTTCAGATATAATACATCTTATGATATGGCAGTCACATACAAATTCAGATACCTTCAATCAGACAATTTAAATGTTGCAATAACACTCACAGAATTGTTCCCACAAAGACTTTATGCACAACTGCAATACTATATCTTTTCTTACCCTTATGGAGGGTACAGTACTGCATAATTATTGTGAACATAAATAATCCACACTTCAATCTCTCTTATTAATTATAACACACTGGTTGTATAAACATCAACAGTTATAAAACAAATAAGTATAAACTAAGAAAAATATTAATAGGCAGCGGCAGATATATACAAAACGGTGTCTACTGGGATGCAGCAGATCACGTAAACAACAATTCCACAGTTGTTCTTATCTTCAAATATGTTAGTGGACTAGATATATAATACACATATACAAACAATGTTACATACACAAGGATTTATTTCTCAAATCTGAAGATGAAAATTAATTAACTGAAGCTCTCGAATTATTCTATAACAAATATATTACAGTAATTATAATATACCAATCATTAACTTTTTTGTTCCACACACTTCTAAAAATTTATTGCAATAGTCAAAGTTTTTAATGATGCATGAAACATATACCATAAAAATGCACATGAAATAAATCAATCAGAAAACAAATGTGAATAGTTTCAAATAACATACTGTTTGAATATAACAAATTTACTAAACCAAAAAAACTGTATGTATGGTATGTGCATACAATGTATAGTGTATGTACAGACAATACATATATAATCTTTACCATACTCAAAAGTCATGATATAAACTGTCATTTGCAGAATAATTATAACCTGTAAACTGATCTATTTTGAGTGCATATACAATATGTACTTGAAAATTTATTTTGTTAAAAATTATATTTATACAGTAAAGCCAATTATATTAATAATCCAGTAATATTTTTTTACAGTCCTTCTATTTACACACTTTTTAATAACTTTGTTTCATGATACTACACTTAAGACACATCCACAGCCCAACCAGCAACGATAATTACAAATAAAGAGATGCATGCACATACAAGTATACGCGACTACATGTACAGAGCCATACAAACACATATCTAACATGCACTTACGAGTGACTACCAGACACAGACACAGACACAGAGACACACACAAACACACAGAAGCACATGCAACAAATCTCACAAATTATTTGTTTCATTTGAATATCCCATCATTTTTCATGGCACACATCTAATTAGTACATAGCAATTGTATGGCACTCTTTTATCCTTGTTGCCAAATTTATCTGCTAATTTCTTGTAGACTGCAGAGGGAAAATGGCAAAACCTGCCATGTACACAAGACATTTTGGTTAAAAACAGGTTAAAACAAGTGTACAGTATCATCAATACACAAAAGACATGTCTGCTGCCATTTTTATACACATGTATCTTCAAAATTAACAAGTGGTTGGATTACCTTTCAAAATAGATATTTTTCCAAAATTTACAATGCAGTTTTTTATATTGCACTTATTTAGAGAACAGTTGTATTGTAAAACTATATAATAAGAAAAAATAATAATAATAATAATAACAATAATAATAATAATAATATTCATTGCTGATAATAATTTTTTTGAACAACAGATATTATAACTCAAAATTATAAAGTATGTACAGTAATGAAGTACTGTACTGTATATATAACCTACTCCAATATTATTCTAATACAAAACTATAATTAACAGCTGGAGTTAAAAAATAAATAGATTAAGGCTTTCTATATTGAGAAAATTTTCTTGAGTCCATATTCATCACCAAGTTTACAGTAACCTTGTTTAATAATAGGCTTAAAGTTTAATTAATAACAAAGATAATAATAATGCCAGACTATAAAAAGAAAAAACTTTTGCATTGTATCTATTCACTGAATATTTCAACTGGCTCACATATACCATAAGTTATGAATTCTTATTGCTCAGTCAACACTTGTGACAAATCTTCAATTTATTCATATTAATTATTTTTGATACCAAAGTTCAGTATTAATCACAGGGAACATCAACATATTAATACATACATGGTATCTCAACAATACCAAAGGTTTCTTCTTGATAACAAAATTGTCAGAGTTTGCGGTGTCAGTTCATAAAAGACAGTTCATACGGAGTATATATTTATCAGTAAATTAATTTACTGATACATAACTCAAGGTGTCAGTTCAGTCGAAATTATATAAATAAAATTTAAATATCTAAATGCAGATGCAGTATTTATACTGTCTGGTTTTCTACTAAATGAGAAAATGTCAGTTATGTCAGTTCTAAAGTAAGCAATAACTGAAAACAAAAAGAAAAGTTATACTTGTAATTAATTCAGTGTGCTTTGAACAGCATTTGTTATGTTCAACAGATTAATTACACATAATGAACGTGACACTATTTTATGATGAGAGTGCTAGAGTATGCACTGGTGTAGCTACACATTCAAAAGCTGAAAGCTCCTCCACCAATACAGCCACAATGTTATGTGATATGTCTCTACTAAAGTATAACAGCATCATATTCATCTATGATAGAAATATGCACCATAAAGTTCATCATGAAAGGCATTATACAGGAAGCTGATGGACCAGAAGCACCCACTTAACAGGCTTGCATATGCTACTGTCTTTATATAGTTGCTACTGTTGAGCTCTTTGTAACAATAGACCAAGCACTATTATGCCCTAATTCTGCAGAGCTGATTGTGACCAAGTTATAATACACTAACTAATTATTAGAATGACATAGCAATATTTTTTCCTCACTATCAACCATTGATAAAAAAATTGTCTTTTATGATAATTATTAGCCTAGCTATTAACATATGCCAAAAATCTTAGAAAGATATCATAATGGATTTGTTTTGACATAATTTTGTCAAAATTACCTTTACTGAGCATTAGAGAATTCCTCCTCATTAATTTAAAAATCTACATAATATATTCACATATACTGCAAACCCATAACCACAAAGCTTAAATTCAGAAAATTTAAACACAACCAGTACTGTAAGCCAAAATTACAAGTCACATAACAAATATATTATGAACATATAGGATGTAATAGCAAATGTTCATTGTTCAATGTAAAAGTATTGCAGCCATTAATCACTGCTGAAACTTATATACAACCTGTGGCAGTTCAGTATCCAATACACAGTTGCAAGGCACAGGTACAGTACTTGCATTTTCAGAACTTCCAATCTACAACTCGTAAGATACTTTCATATACAGTACATATATCAAACAACTCCATACACATTCTAACATTATCACCAGAAATATTCATATAAAAGTTTCACTACAGGGAATATCACTATAATGAATTACTTTATAATTCTAAGAGCACACTTTGCTATAGCGAAGAGTATATGTTGTCGACAGCGGCATATATCTCTGGGAAGTGAGGTCTGTTCTCAGGGTCATACTGCCAGCATTTGAGCATTAGTTGATACATCTCCTCTGGGGTGTTGGGTGGTGCCAGCATACGGTATCCTGAAATTGCCAAGTCAGTTAACATAAATAAAGAAGCAGAAGGGAATATTTACTAAGGAGTGAAGGAAAGGAGTAGGATCAGTTTACTTGTGACAGAATGACAATAGCTAAGTTATTCAAGGCATCACACAGTAATAGTAAGAAAACTTAGAGGAAAACACAAGATAATTATTAAAAATATATTGGCAGTTTGGAGGGATATGTTCTATATCTTTATATGTATATGCTTCTAAACTGTTGTATCTGGGCACCTCTGCAAAAACAGTGATTATGTATGAGTGAGGTGAAAGTGTTGAATGATGATGAAAGTATTTTCTTTTTGGGGATTTTCTTTCTTTTTGGGTCACCCTGCCTTGGTAGGAGACGGCCAACTTGTTAAAAAAAAAAACCTGGAATATGCAGTGTAAATAATAAGAATTTATACATGCATAACAGTTAAGTTTTTAAGGGGCTAAACTCTAGACAGAGGAATATCCAACAATCTTGAAATTCATTACATTAGTACTGTACTGTATCACTATAATTACACCAACTGCATGCTGGCAACCTCTACTAGTCATTGCTTAAACCTTGTTCTGCCTAGGGGCCAGGGCCCATGTCTGTGAGTGGATGGCAGGCCACACCTATCGCCATAGTTATTAAATATAGGTAATAATACATACTAAACTCAGACATATTTAACATCAATTGATCTATGGCCCATGGGCCAGATCTGGCCCACAGGCCACAGGTTGCTGACCCCTGGCTTAAACCCTTGTTTTAAATATTCAACTGTATTATAAAAAAAATACCTGAATCAATCATCTCTCTGGCTTTCGTGTTGGAGTAGCCATGATAAGGCACTTCTCCTGAGGAGAAGATCTCCCAGCACAGCACGCCATAGCTCCAAACATCACACAAGGACGTGTACTTGCCTGGCCAAAAAAATACTTTGAATGAAGAAACTCCTTTGAGTGATGTACTTAATTACTTGTTACATCATTTATGTAAAACAACACCTTATGGTGTACTAAAGGAAAAAAAAAACAATCAGAAAACTATAGTGGTAGTGGAACACGTACTTTTTATAAGCTTGGCGAAGCATAATAGAAAGAAAACTGAAGACTCACCAAATAAAATTTAGGATTTGCATATACATAGCAAATTATATAACTTTTTACAACAATCTCTGCCAAAAATGCCTTTAACCCTTAAACTGTCCAAATGTAGATCTACATTTTCACTGCCAGCACTGCAAATATTTTGAAAAAAAAAAAAAAAAATAAAGAGGGCAATTTTCTGTGTGTAATAAGACCCAAAAAAAAAAAAGGATCAGTAATTACCAAGATATAGGATTGCAAAGTTTGCGCTGGATGCTTACCTGATGGCAACATCGAGTCCTGCAGCTTGCAGAAGCGTTGCCGATATACCTTTTTTTCTCATTTTTGTTTTATTTTATATAATTTTTATTTTCTGATAATTACAATTTATAGTAGTTCTTGTGATTTCATAGCCAATCTTTGTTCTGACACAAATATTAGGTACTGAAATAGTACTCAAATAGTCACAAACACCAAGGCAGGTGAACATTTTCACCTGCCTTGGTCATTTATTACTATCTAGAAATATATATAGAAAGTACAGTGGACCCCCGCCTTACGATATTAATCCGTTTCTGAGAGCTCATTGTAAGCTGAAATTATCGTTAGCCGAATTAATTTTCCCCATAAAAAATAAAGGAAATCAAATTAATCCGTTCCTGACACCCCAAAGTATGAAAAAAAATTTTTTTTTACCACAGGAAATATTAATTTTAATACACACAAACTGAAGAAGACATGCACAATTACTACTCTACTAAGAATAGAATACATGACACTTACCTTTGTTGAAGATCTGGTGATGGTTGATGGGATGGGAGGAGGGGAGAGTGTGGAAGTTATTGTTTAGAAGGGGAATCCCCTTCCATTAGGACTTGAGGTATCAAGTCCTTTTCCGGGGTTACTTCCCTTCTTCTTTTAATGCCACTAGGACCAGCTTGAGAGTCACTGGACCTCTGTCGCACAACAAATTTGTCCATAGAGCTCTGTACCTCCTGTTCCTTTAAGACTTTCCTAAAATGGGCCATAACTTTGTCATTGTACAGGTTGCCAACACGGCTTGCAGTAGCTGTGTCAGGGTGATTTTCATCCGTAAAGGTTTGCAGTTCAACCCACTTTGCACACACTTCCTTAATCTCTTTTTTCAATTCCATACTAATTCTCACCCTTTTTACTACAGGGATGGCACTAGAAGCTTTCTTGGGGTCCATGGTGACTTATTTTGCAGTTACAAGTACAGGTGTCCCTCAACATTCGCGAGGGTTAGGGGATCAAGAGCCTCGCGAATGTTGAAAAACCGTGAATGTTTGGTGCCCCAATATATTGTAGGGAAATATAATACAATACTGCTTAACTTGTTGAACCATGAACAATCATAAAATACATGAAAACATCGTAAGTTGTACTAAATATATACATGTTATGCTTTAATAACATGTATGTTATTAAATACCACAGACTCCACCACTGCCTCCACCACTTCCTCAACCAATGCCAGTCCCTACTACCCTCCCTCCGACCCCCGCAACTGGCAGCCAGCCCTCCCACCACTCAGTGTGGTGAGTGTTTTGTTTGTTCATTATTTGCTATTAAACTACAGTATAAATAATGTAAACACATTCATGACTGAATATTGGAATGGCTATTTGAACAGGTATTGGACGGTGACATCATGTGTTTACTCTTGAACACAGCAAAGAATCAAACATTTCTGCTACTGCTAATAATAACAATAGTAATAATAATAATAATAATAATAATAATAATAATAATAATAATAATAATAATAATAATAATAATAATAATAATAATAATAATACGATATAATTGAAGAACGAAATTGTACAAAAATACGAGGGAGTGGTTGACACATCGTCAGTGTGGCTTTGTTTATGCTGGAGTGAACATTAGTCTCTCTGCTCTTCCAAACATTTCACAATAATTCAGCGGTTGAGGCAGTGATAGAGACAGTGATAGAGACAGTGATAGAGGCAGTGATAGAGGCAGTGATAGAGGCAGTGATAGAGGCAGTGATAGAGACAGTGATAGAGGCAGTGATAGAGGCAGTGATAGAGGCAGTGATAGAGGCAGTGGGTGAGGCAGTGGTATTTACTAACATATACGTATGTTATAAATAATAATAGTACATGTTAATATTAATAACATTTATAATAATAATAATAAATGTTATTCATAATGTACTATTATTATTTATAACATATATGTTAGTAAATATCACTGCCTCTATTGCTGCCTCTACCACTGCCTCTATCACTGCCTCTACCACTGCCTCTACCACTGCCTCTACCACTGCCTCTACCACTGCCTCAACCACTCCAGTCACACTCAATCTACAAGCACCAAACAATGAATTATTGTGAAATGGTTGGAAGAGCAGGGAGACTAATGTTCACTCCAGCATAAACAAAGCCACACTGACGATGTGTCAACCACTCCCTCGTATTTTTGTACAATTTCCTTCTTCAATTATATCGTATTATTATTATTATTATTATTATTATTACTATTGTTATTATTAGCAGTAGCAGAAATGTTTGATTCTTTGCTGTGTTCAAGAGTAAACACATGATGTCACCGTCCAATACCTGTTCAAATAGCCATTCCAATATGCAGTCATGAATGTGTTTACATTATTTATACTGTAGTTTAATAGCAAATAATGAACAAACAAAACACTCACCACACTGAGCGGTGGGAGGGCTGGCTGCCAGTTGCGGGGGTCAGAGGGAGGGTAGTAGGGACTCGCAGGTGGCGGGAAACTTGAATATGATTTGGCGGCTGGGAATTTGGTGGCTGGGAATTTGGCGGTTGGGAATTTGCGAATGTGTGAAGCCCGCGAAAGCTGAAAACGTGAATGTTGAGGGAGACCTGTACAGTGGAACCTCAAAAATCGAACGTATCACATATCGAACGTTTCGAAAATAGGACCATTTTTTCGGACAAACTGTGTCCCTATTAACGAATGCGCCCCTATTTTCGGACCGCTGGGTACAGGACCTGTCTGCCACCCGCTCTGTCCGCATCCCTGCGCAGGCGCCATGAGCAGTCTAGCTTTGTTTATGCTTGAGTGAACACTAACCTGCGCTCTCATTCACACGATTATTTCTTTTTGTGTTTAGTGCTTGTGAGACTGTGAAATAAGCTGCCATGGGCCCAAAGAAACTTGCTAGTGGTACCCCTGTGGTAAAGAAAGTGAGAAACACCATAGATGTGAAGAAGGAAATAATACAGAAGTATGAGAGTGGTGTGAGATTCGTTGAGCTTGCCAGGATGTATGGGAAGAACAAGTCGACCATCAGTTCTATCCTGTCAAAGAAAGAACAAATCAAGGAAGCTGATGTTGCGAAAGTTGTTAATATAGGGAGTGGATGAGGTGCCTTCTTCAAAGAATAAGGAGATTTGTGCCAAGTGGAATGATGTCCAAATGTTTGTGCAGAAGTACCACCCTGAGCAAGCTGAAACAAGCCATCTTTGCAACAAGTTCAGTGACAGAACCATGTCCCATTTTAGGGAAATGTTAAAGAGGCACCAGAAACAGAGGACTGTGGACAGTTATTTTGTGAGACAGGGGTCCAGTGACTCTCAAGCTGGTCCTAGTGGCATTAAAAGACAGAGAAGGGAAGTAACCCCAGAGAGGGCTTTACCTGAAGTTCTCATGGAGTGGGATTCTCCTTCCAAACACTAACCCCAACTCCCTCTCTCCTCCTCCCTATCTTCCAGATGCCATCACCAATCTTCAATAAAGGTAAGTAAAAATGTTATTTTATATGTATTACTATACATAATTAAAAACTATAGTATTTGTTGTATGTAAAACTGTAATTAATCTCTATAAAATGTATGTTTTGTGTGAATATTTTTGGGTTTCTGGAATGGATTAATTGTATTTCCATTATTTCTTATGGGAAATATTGCTTCGAATTTCAGACTTTTCAAATTTAGAACTAGCTCCTGGAATGGATTAAGTTCGATTTTTGAGGTTCCACTGTACTAAAAACACTGGGATAATGTGAAATGTACCGAATGTATGCGTAGATGCGACCGTGCTGGGTGGCTTGTAAACACTGGTGCTGAGGCCACACGTGGGACGCGTCCCGCACGAATTACATAAGGCGAGTTTTTTATCGTGAGGCGAGGCAAAATTTTTGCATTGAAATGCTTTGTAAGGCAGATTTAACGTAACACAATGCGTTCGTAAGGCAGGGGTCCACTGTATTTATAAGTCTCAGCAATGTTTTAGACATGCTGGAGTATATACAAAACTCCTTGAAGCATGGTGTTAAGATGAGTGTCACTAAACTTCTGAGTGTAGCAGAGGAGTGACACTTGATGAACGTGCACTGTTCCAGGGAACCCTGGCTTTATTTGTTTTCACTGTTACACACAAACATGTCTGTCTGTCTGTGTTTGTCTATTTGTCTGTATCTGTCTGTCTGTGTCTGTCTATTTGTCTGTATCTGTCTGTCTAGCTCTGCTCATCTGTCTGCCTGTATGTGTCTGTCTTTCCTTCTGCTTGTCTCTCTGTCTCAGGGAGTGGCTCATAAACCACAGGTATTACACATGATGCAGTCGTCAAGTCTGATTCCTGAGCAAGTGAAATGCGTATTACTTGCCAGTCATGCTTATTATGCCTTATATCTACAAGCCCTGTATAGCACTTTGCCTGGATTTTTTTTGGTTATCCTAGGTAATTTACATTTTGTGTAATAATTGTACTTATGTGTACCCGTGACAGACAGAGACACACAGACAAAGACAGACAGACAGACAGACAGACAGACAGACAGACAGACAGACAGACAGACAGACAGACAGACAGACAGACAGCCAGACAGCCAGCCAGCCAGCCAGCCAGCCAGCCCAGCCAGCCCAGCCAGCCCAGCCCAGCCCAGCCCAGCCCAGCCCAGCCCAGCCCAGCCCAGCCCAGCCCAGCCCAGCCCAGCTCAGCCCAGCCCAGCCCAGCCAGACAGACAGACAGGCAGACAGCCAGACAGCCAGACAGCCAGACAGACAGCCTGCAGAATACTTATTACACATGTTCCAGAATCATTTTTCTTTACTTAGGGCAAAGGTTATAGGATATTCTGGTAGGATGACACTACCAGTGGTATCAGAAATGAAAAGATGTTGCACATGGGTTATTATTGAGGTTTTTGATATTTCCTCAACCATTTGTGACCACATCCATCTCAAAGCCACTAAACTCTGGGTCAACATCACTTTCCTCTTAAAAGGGGAGTGTTAATACGACATGACATTAGTGAATTCCTGGCGTTTGCCATGCTATTTGCTCTAGCTGGCACTCAATTGAGCTGGTGCTCCCACAAGGTACTAAGTGGTCCCAGATTTTTTTAATACTGCACACTCTGAGTGTTAAGATCCATTCTATACTGACCAGGCATCTCAGGCCAATTGTGCCAAATTTGGAGGCAGGAAAAATAAAACATATACGTATATACATTTGGAGCACTAGCGGTACAAAAGTAGATCTACGTTTGGAGAGTTTAAGGGTTAAACCTTCTATCTTACATTCAAAGTGTTGTACTGTAAGTTGTAAACATTATATTAAAAGGTCTACAATAAAATCTAAATTCAGATTTTTCCTGAAAATGTGAAAGTCTGTATCTTACAGTCAATTTTATTATTTTTCACTAAAAACTCACCGAAGTTAAGAGCCTCTGGAGCAGTCCATTTGATGGGAATTTGTTTCATACCATCACTGACAATATATTCCTCTTCCTCCCGTGACATGCCAAAGTCAGAGATTTTGACAATGTTTCGGTGACCTGTGAAGCAACAAGAATAAAAGTTAAAATATCACTGTCACTAATGCTTAGTTATGTACTAGAGCAGTGAACCAAAACTATCATAGATGAAGAGGTTCATAATTTTCCTGTAGATTTACACAGAAATTTGAATAATTAGTCTAACACACATGTTCAAACCTAACAATATCTTCATAGAGGGTTGCAGGATTGTTAGTTTGTCAGAATTTCTCCTGATGCAGACCTTATTGCAGAGTCACATGATGACCTGCTCAGTGGAGTGTTTGGTCACCTGACCAAAAGTCTAGTCAATCTGTGACTTGACATAAAACTAACTGTAAAAGATATGATTTCTAGGGTACCTTTTTCTATAAGCCATATCAAAGAACATATAAAAAATGGAAAATAGGTTTACCTGGAGAGGGCTTCGGGGGTCAATGTCCCCGTGGCCTGGTCTGAGACCAGGCCTCATGGCCAATCAGGGTCTGATCAACCAGGCTGTTACTGCTGGTGGCACGCAAGCTGATGTATGAACCACAGCCTGGTTGGTCAGGTACTGACTTTAGGTGCCTGTTCAGTGCCTTCTTGAAGACAGCCAGGGGTCTATTAGTAATCCCCATTAAGTATGCTGGGAGGCAATTGAACAGTCTTGGGCCCCAGACACTTACTGTGTTGTCTCTCAGTGTACTCGTGGCACCCCTGCTTTTCATTGGGGGAATGTTGCGAGCTGTATAGCCCTTGTGGTTTAGCACTTCTTTTTGATTATTATAATAATAATAATAATGTGTCTCCTGCTGAGTCTTTTGCTTTCATATGGAGTGATTTTCGTGTGCAGGTTTGGTACCAATCCCTCCAGGACCTTCCAAGTCAATATTATATCATAATGACTATCTGTCCATTTAACTTTGTTTACCATTACTTAGTTCAGTCCCTTGTATATTTTCTCCTTTATTTTAGATTTAACCCTTTGAGGGTCGACAGGCCCTCTCCGAAACTCGTTCTCAGGGTCGGCCAAATTTAAAAAAAAAAAAAAGACACCAAAAGTTTGAAATTTGATAGAAAGCTTACGGAATTATGCTCTCGCAAAGTTAGCGGTCTCGGCGATGTTTACGCATCGGCGTTTTTGCCCACGTTGAGCCCCATTTTCGGCCAATTTCACTGTACTAGTCGATAAAAAACATGAATATTTCGCTAGAACTCCATTTTTTCTATCGAATGGGTGCAAGAAACCACCCATTTATGAAATTCAACTATCCAGTACAGTGGTCAGAATTTAGCAATTTTGCCAATTTCACACAAATTTCAAAAGATGCCAATTTCCGAATAGGGTCCAGAATAAACAAGAAAGACATTCCTGGCACTAAAATGACATTTCCTCTAGTCATTAGTCACGTCTCAAGGCCCCTCTTATATTCTTTTGCTTTCCACTTTGAATTTTTATTTTCACAAAAAATATAAGATTTACTGTTATGCAGACTACTGCATTAGTGTAAAAAATGGTATAAATATTATTGGTGCACTTGTGAAAGAATATTAGACTCACCAGTCGACGTGTATTGCACGCTTGGCACGATTTGTTTACTTTTGAAGTTTGGTAAAAATCGAACATTTCTGCTACTTTGAGCTCAATTTCAAGGCACCTTTCATTGTAAAACCAGTCAAAATCATCTCAATTTCTGTAATATGTCTTCCATTCTATAAAATGAGACCAAGAAAACTAGAATACAACAATAAATACCATACGAAAATACACTGCAAAGTCGCTGATTTATTCAAAAAAAATGGTCAAAGTTTTTTTTTTCTCATTATGCACTGTGTGCTGCAGGATTTTTTTAAGACTGTGCACACTGACCACATAGACCCATTCTTTCATATGAAGGCCTACCAGCTTTCTCCCACTAGATTTGAGGCCGCTAGAATTTATGAGTACTAGTACGTCAAAAACCCCTACGCGTAAGACGTACTAGTACGACCAAAACCCTCAAAGGGTTAAATAACTACCTTAGTTCATATATTCACAAGTGTTAAAATAATCAAGGTGCTATTCTCAGGTGCTAAAGTGTAATACGTTCATTCTTTTAATATTAAATTCCATAGTTCCCTTATTTGATTACCACTTTATTTGTTCACCACTACTTATTTTAGCCCCTTTTATATTGTCTCCTTTATTTTAGCTTTAAAGAACTACCTTAGTTCATATATTTACATTTGTTAAAATAATTCAGGTGCTATTTTTTAGCTTTAGAATATTTACTTTGTCTAATACTTAAGTCTAATTATAGATCCACTATAAATCTTATGATTACAAGCATTGATCCTGATACCAACCTCTTATTGAATGAGTTAAATGAATCAAACAGTAACTGTAATTACTACATAGCAGAACAAACAAAGGTGCTTCTCAGAGCCAACAACAACATAACTGTCTTTAACTACAATGTCAGATCTTTAAGCAAACATTATGATGACCTTACAGCATTACTTAATTCCCTGCATGCCAGTATGCCCATTATTACTCTCACCAAAACCTGGCTAAAGCCAGATACTACAGACATCTATGCCATTCCTGGTTACACAGCCATACACAACTGTAGGCCAGATCAACAAGGAGGTGACACAGCTATATACTACTCAGACCAACTAGAATGTATCACTAATACTTGCACAAGGGATGAACATGGGGAATATATAATAGCTAAATTCAAATCCAAATACCTACAAAAACCTCTCACAGTGATAAATATCTACAGAGTACCACAGTCAAACATTAGCCGCTTTAGTGAAAACCTGGGAAGTATGATAACTGACGCACACATGAATAAAGATCACTTACTACTCTCAGGTGACTTCAATATAAATCTCCTGCAAGACCAGGACCCACACGTTACTGAATTCACAAACACTATGAGTAACTGCTTGTTACTACCAATGGTAAAAAAACCTACAAGAATTACAGAGACTAGTGTTTCCCTATTAGACCACATCTGGACCAACACCATATCCCCTTTAAAATCAGGCATAATCACAGATAATACCACAGACCACTACTCTACCTTTCTCATAACCAATCTAGGCAAATTATCCCAAGACACTACTAAAGTAACCTTCAGACTTCACAATGAGGCAGCCATTAATAACTTCACAACAGCAATGACAAACATCGACTGGCTAACTGAGCTAGAAACCTATACAGATACTGACGAATGTACAGTGGACCCCCGCTTAACGATCACCTCCCAATGCGACCAGTTATATAAGTGTATTTATGTAAGTGCGTTTGTACGTGTATGTTTGGGGGTCTGAAATGGACTAATCTACTTCACAATATTCCTTATGGGAACAAATTCGGTCAGTACTGGCACCTGAACATACTTCTGGAATGAAAAAATATCGTTAACCCGGGGTCCACTGTATTAATAATTTTCTAAAAAAGACCCAATACCTCTATAACAAGCACTGCCCTAAAAAAACCAAACAGATCACAGCTAAGAGACTGAACAGTCCCTGGCTAACATCTAGCATCCTCAAATCCATAAATATAAAGCACCTATACAAAAAACAGTATAGAATGGGTCACATAACCAGAGACCAAACAAAACGTTACTCATCACTCCTAACCAGCCTGATAAGAAGGGCAAAAAAATTGTATTATGAGAACAGATTATCCAACTTAAAAGGTGATATAAGAAAGACCTGGAAAACCCTATCTGAAATTCTAGGAACAAAAAATATATCAGGAAACAGAGCAATCACACTAACAAAACCAGATGAACCCCAACTCCCACCAACTGAAACAGGAAACAGACTCAATGTTTTCTTCTCTACCATAGGAAAAAACTTGCCGATAAAACCCCAAGCTCAAATACCCCACCCAATGACTACCTCACTGGCAACTACCCGAACACACTGTTCCTAGCTCCGACTAACCCAACATAAGTCTCCCTTTTTATCAACACACTAAAAAACAAGACAGGAGATTTAAATATCTTACCACCCTTTATATACAAAAAAGCTTCGCAAGTGCTGTCACCAATCATTGCAACACTCTTTAACAAATCCATGGAATACTCTACCTTCCCCACAGTTCTCAAAATAGCAAGGGTCACCCCTGATACATAAAGGAGGAGATCAAACAGACTTGAATAACTATAGGCCAATATCCAACTTACACCCTCTCTCTAAAATCTTTGAAAAATTAATTCATAAGCAAATCTATTCCTACCTCATCTCCCACAACATACTCAACCTCTGTCAGTTTGGGTTCAGGCCTAATAAAAATGCGAATGATGCTATTATACACATGTTAGAACAAATATACACTGCACTCGAGAAAAAAGAAGTTTCATTGGGGATCTTCATTGATTTATGTAAAGCTTTGCGAGGGGCTTGGACTTCCAGCAGGCATGCGTGAGCGTGTTTGATAGGAGTGAATGGAGACAAATGGTTTTTAATACTTGACATGCTGTTGGAGTGTGAGCAAAGTAACATTTATGAAGGGGTTCAGGGAAACCGGCAGGCCGGACTTGAGTCTTGGAGATGGGAAGTACAGTGCCTGCACTCTGAAGGAGGGGTGTTAATGTTGCAGTTTAAACTGTAATGTAAAGCACCCTTCTGGCAAGACAGTGATGGAGTGAATGATGGTGAAAGTTTTTCTTTTTCGGGCCACCCTGCCTTGGTGGGAATCGGCCAGTGTGATAATAAAAAAAATAATAAAAAATTTTGATACAGTTGACCATGATTTGCTGCACATAAAATTGTCTCACTATGGTATAAGAGGGCACTGTCTCAACTATCTAAAGTCGTACCTTAGCAACAGAAGCCAATATGTGTACACAAATGGAGCAAACTTTTCCACACAGCCAATTACAGTTGGTGTCCCACAAAGAAGTGTCCTTGGCCCTCTTCTCTTTCTCATTTACATAAATGACCTACCAAATGCATCACAACTACTCAAACCCACACTATTTGCAGATGACACTACATGCGTCTTCTCTCACCCAACCCCAGCCATGCTAGCCAATACTGTAAATACCGAATTACAGAAAATATCTACCTGGATGATGATTAATAAACTTACTCTCAATATTGACAAAACCTACTTCATACAGTTTGGAAACAGAACCACCCATGTCCCTCTTAACATAATGATAAATGGATCACTTATCACAAAGCTCACAGAGGGAAAATTCTTAGGAATCCACCTCGATAATCGACTCAAATTTCAAACACATATACAACACATTTCCAAGAAAATCTCCAAGACTGTAGGCATACTACTGAAGATGTGGTACTATGTTCCACAGTCAGTCCTCCTGGCCCTATATCACTCACTCATTTACCCCAATCTCACCTATGGAATTTGTGCATGGGGGTCAACAACAATAAACCATCTCAGACCATTAATTACCCAACAAAAGGCTGCAGTCAGAATAACAAATTCCCACTACAGGCAGCATACTCCACCAATATTCAAAACTCTAAACTTACTCACCATACAAACCATCCATACTTATTATTGTACCTACTACATACGTAGAATACTTAACTCGGATATAAACCCTCCCCTCAAACTTCTCCTTACCAACCTCAACAGAACACTTGACCACAACACAAGGCACAGATCACTCTTTGATGTTCCTCGTGTCCATCTCACACTATGTAAAAACACAATTCACATAAAAGGCCCAAAAATCTGGAATTCATTACCTGTGAATATAAAAGAAACACTGTCTGCTTATCAATTCAAGACTCTTCTTAAAAACCACTTACTCACCCACAGCTAAATAAATACTGGTTAACTGTATCTCATAAATGTAGTATAACCTGTGACCCTGTCAAACTATGTTTTTATGTAATTACAGTGGAACCTCAAATTTCGAATGTATCGCTTATCGAACTCTTCGAAAATAAAACTCTTTTTTCGAACCAACTTTGTCTCTATTAACAAACTTGTCCCTATTTTCGAACCGCTGGGTACCGGACCTGTCCGGCAGCCTGCTCTGTCTGCGTCCCCACGCAGGCGCCATGAGCCAGTCTGGTTTTGTTGATGCTTGAGTGAACACTAACCTACACTCTCATTCAAACATTTTACAATTATTTCATTGTGTTTAGTGTTTGTGGGACTGTGAAATAAGCTACAATGGGCCCAAAGAAACTCACTAGTGGTACCCCTGTGGTAAAGAAAGTGAGAAACACCATAGATGTGAAGAAGGTAATAATACAGAAGCGGAATGATGTCCAAGTGGAATGATGTCCAAATGTTTGTGGAGAAGTACCACCCTGAGCAAGTTGAAACAAGCCATCTTTGCAACAAGTTCAGTGACAGAACCATGGCCCATTTTAGGGAAATCTTCAAGAGGCACCAGAAAAAGAGGACTGTGGACAGTTATTTTGTGAGACAGGGGTCCAGTGACTCTCAAGCTGGTCCTAGTGGCATTAGAAGACAGAAGGGAAGTAACCCCAGAGAAGGCTTTGATACCTAAAGTCCTCATGGAAGGGGATTCTCCTTCCAAACACTATCCTAACTCCCTCTCTCCTCCTCCCTATCTTCCAGATGCCATCACCAATCTTCAATAAAGATAAGTAAAATGTTATTTTATATGTTTATTTAAATTTATTAATACATAATTGAACACTATACAGTGGACCCCCGGTTAACGATATTTTTTCATTCCAGAAGTATGTTCAGGTGCCAGTACTGACTGAATTTGTTCCCATAAGGAATATTGTGAAGTAGATTAGTCCATTTCAGACCCCCAAACATACACGTACAAACGCACTTACATAAATACACTTACATAATTGGTCGCATTCGGAGGTGATCGTTATGCGGGGGTCCACTGTATTTGTTGTGTGTATGTAAAACTATTATTAATCTCTATAAAATGTATTTTCTTTTTTGTGAATATTTTTGGGTTTCTGGAACGGATTAATTTTATTTCCATTATTTCTTATGGGAAATATTGCTTTGCTTTTCAGACTTTTCAAATTTAGAACTAACTCCTGGAATGGATTAAGTTCACATTTGAGGTTCCACTGTACATTAACTAATAGAATATTCCATTCTCTTGAATGCTCAGTAACTCATCAAAGGCAATACAAATTTGTACAACAATAAAGCCTCTTATTTCAAATACACATTTGTACTTCATGTTGTAATTTGTTTACTGTATTTTTACCACTGAATATATCATTGCTTAGTTAATCTTATGTTAATTTTAAGCCTGCCCATAATGCTCTGCATACAAGGGGCTTTTGGCATGTACACTCAACCACTGTATTTCTTTTGTACAACTATGTATCTATGCATCATGTCCAAATAATAATAAATAAATAAATAAATAAATGAATGTCTCTCTCGCCTGCATTCGAGGGAATACAGATCAAGGACCTTCAACCGTTCCCAGTAGTTTAGGTGCCTTATCGCACTTATGTGTGCACTGAAAGTTCTTTGTACACTCTCCAGGTCTGCAATGTTGCCAGCCTTGAAGGGGGTCGTTAGTGTACAGCAATATTCCAACCTAGAGAGCACAAGCGATTTGAAGAGAATCATCATGGTCTTGGCATCCCTAGTTTTGAAGGTTCTCATTATCCATCCTATCATTTTCCTAGCGGATGAGGTAGATATATTGTTGTGGTCTTTGAAGGCGAGATCCTCTGACATTATCACTCCCAGGTCCTTCACATTACTTTTCCACTCTATTGTATGGTTAGAATTTGTGGTATACCCTGACACATTTTTAATTTCTTCAAGTTTTCCATATCTGAGTAGTTGAAATTTCTCCTCGTTGAACTTCATATTGTTCTGAGTGGCCCATTCGAAGATTTGGTTGATGTCCGCTTGGAGTCTTGCAGTGTCTTTGATGGAGGTCACTGCCATGGTGATCCGGGTGTCATCCGCAAAGGAAGACACGGAGCTACGGCTTGGCGGAACATTTTAATTATTTCTTTTCAGTAGACAATTACAAATTCAAATGTTTTTCCTTATTATTGCTTAGGTAGTTTGGAACACTAAGTATCTAACATTTTTTGTTTAATAAGATATTTTTATCAGATTAATATTTAAATTTTTAAAAATAATATTTTTAGTTTTTGGCTATATGTTGCAAAATATCTCCTAATGAAAGATGCTCATTATTATTATAATCAATGAGAAGTGCTAAACCTGAAAGAAGCTCAGCATAACAAACTACATAAAATATTAAAAAATGAGCATGAGTGAAGCATAAAGATAAAATTAAGATGACTGAAGCAATAATAAAGAAAAATGTTCGAACCTTTATTATCTCCAAAACCTGTAAGCTGCCTATTATGCTCAGTCACTGTCAAACATGCTAGACAGGGTTTTTTTTTTTTTTTTTCAGTTTCTGTTCAGACAAGATGAATATGGTGGCAAAGAGCCATTGGTGAATGGTCAACAAACTGTGGTACTTCAAGGAAAGAGAAGCAATGGAATGGAAGCAAGTACAACATCCACACATCTGTCAGAGAATCTGTCCATGAAAAATGCAGACACGAGTATTACAGTAGAAACAGTATTAATTGTGATTGAAAGAGTAATGGAATAATGTTCTTGAGTTGTATTCTTAATTTTTATGAACACAGTTTCACTTTCAATGAACAATGCATATTTTGCAGTCAGCCTACAAAATTATCAGGGAGAAAAAGAGAAGCTATCATGTCTTTCCTTTAAGAACTAACGATTTTCAATTATTCAATGCAGTGATGACTAAGCTCACATTTATTTATGCAAGATTTGATTATTTTTTATTTTTTTTTTATTTATCACACTGGCCGATTCCCACCAAGGCAGGGTGGCCCGAAAAAGAAAAACTTTCACCATCATTCACTCCATCACTGTCTTGCCAGAAGGGTGCTTTACACTACAGTTTTTAAACTGCAACATTAACACCCCTCCTTCAGAGTGCAGGCACTGTACTTCCCATCTCCAGGACTCAAGTCCGGCCTGCCGGTTTCCCTGAACCCCTTCATAAATGTTACTTTGCTCACACTCCAACAGCACGTCAAGTATTAAAAACCATTTGTCTCCATTCACTCCTATCAAACACGCTATTTATCATCAAGTATGCAAATATAAACTTCTGAATGAGAAAACTGGTTCTTACAGCCTACCAGTTCACCAACCACACTGAACAATCTACTCAGTCAACCTAATGACATTTGTAAAGATGTACTCAGGAAAGTGGCTGACTATTGATAGAAAATGATGGACAGGTAACGATTAGAGAACTTGTCTACAAGATGATACCTACAGTGTCAAATACATGATGACTAAGATTGTAGGGCAACTTTTAGAAGTACAGAAACATCTATACTGAATGCGTTTTGCTTACTGGAATGGAGTAGAAATTTTCAAAAGGAAACTGAATCACTACCTCTGCCAATTGCCACATTAACCCTTTCAGGGTTTCCGATGTACTAGTACGGCTTACGCACCAGGGTTATTGACGTAGTAGTACGCCTAAATCCTAGTGCCTTCAAATCTAGCAAAAGAAAGCTGGAAGGCCTACATATGAAAGAATGGGTCTATGTGGTCAGTGTGAGCAGTATAAAAAAAAAATCCTGTAGCACATACTGCATAATGAAAAAAAAAAAAACTTTGACCGTGTTTTTGGTTTAAAACAGCGATTTTGCACTGTATGTATTTTCGTATGAGATTTATGGTTGTATTCTAGTTTTCCTGGTCTCATTTTATAGAATGGAAGACATATTACAGAAATTGAGATGATTTTGATTGGCTTCACAATGAAAAGTACCTTGAAATTGAGCTCTAGCAGAAATGCTTGATTTTGCCAAAGTTCAAAAGCAAACAAATCATGCCACGCGTCCAATACACGTCAATTGGTGAGTCTAATATTCTTTCACAAGTGTGCTGATATTATTTATACCATTTCTACAATAATGCAGTAGTCTGCATAACAGTAAATCTTCTATTTTTTGTGAGAACAAAAATTCAAAGTGGAAAGCAAAAGAAATGTAAGAGGGGCATGGGACGTGACTAATGAACAGAATAAATGTTATTTTAGTGCCAAGAATGTCTGTCTTGTTTATTCTGGACCATATTTGGAAATTGACATCTTTTGAAATTTGTTTGAAATTGGCAAAATTGCTAATTTCTGACCACTTTATTGGATAGTTGAAATTGGTAAATGGGTGGTTTCTTGTGCTCATTCGATAGAAAAAGTGGAGTTCTAGCAAAATAGTTATGAATTTTGTCGATAGTACATTGAACTTGGCTGAAAATAGGGCTCAAAGTGGGCGAAATCGCCGATGCATCAACATAGTCGAGACCGCTAATTTCGTGAGAGCATAATTCCGTAAGTTTTCCATCAAATTTCATACTTTTGGTGTCATTATGATTGGGAAAAGATTCTCTATCTTTTCATAAGAAAAAATAATTTTTTTTTTCCGAAAAATTTTCGACCCTGAGAACAAGTTTAGGAGAGGGCCTCTCGACCCTGATAAGTGATAGATGAGTGAGACAGTGGGCTGCTAACAGCAACAGCCTGAATGAATAGGCAATCAAGAGAAAAGATTGGTCCCAGGCTGAATTATGAGGATAGAAAAAATCTTGACAGAGGCCAAAGGTATACATAATAGATATACAGTAGACTGTCGTTTAACACAATTTTGCCTTGCACAGTTTTTTTTTGTTACAGCACATTTGAAGAATTGTGGCATATTTTTATTTAACACTTTGTAAAATTAGTTTAACATGGTTGTGTGAGAGGGAAACAATTTTGAGCGCGCAGTTGCCTGCCAGGCAGGATGGTCTGTGGGTTAATGGGTTACACCACTATGTCAATGGGGGAGACCTATCGCCATCCCCTGCTTCCCTAAGCCACTCACACCCACAAACACCACCCTCATCATCAAGTGTTTAACCCTTTCAGGGTTTCGGCCGTACTAGTACGGTTTATGAGCCAGTGTCCATGACGTACTAGTACGCATAAATTCTAGCGCCTTCAAATCTAGTGAGAGAAAGCTGGTAGGCCTACATATGAAAGAATGGGTCTATGTGGTCAGCATGCATAGTATAAAACAATCCTGCAGCACACAGTGCGTAATGAGGAAAAAAACAACTTTGACCGTGTTTTTGGATTAAAACAGCGATTTTGCACTATATTTTCGTATGGCATTTATTGTTGTATTCTAGTTTTCCTGGTCTCATTGTATAGAATGGAAGACATATTACAGAAATTGAGATGATTTTGACTGGTTTTACAATGAAAATACCTTGAAATTGAGCTCAAAGTAGCAGAAATGTTCGATTTTTACCAAAGTTCAAAAGTAAATAAATCATGCAAAGCGTCCAATACACATCAACTGGTGAGTCTAATATCCTTTCACAAGTGCACCAATATTATTTATACCATTTCTACACTAATGCAGTAGTCTGCAAAACAGTAAATCTTATTTTTTTTTGTGAGAATAAAAATTCAAAGTGGAAAGCAAAAGAAATGTAAGAAGGGCCTGGGGATGTGACTAATGAACAAAGGAAATGTTATTTTAGTGCCAGGAATGTCTTTCTTGTTTATTCTGGACCCTATTTGGAAATTGGCATCTTCTGAAATTTGTGTGAAATTGGCAAAATTGCTAAATTCTGACCACTGTATTGGATAGTTGATATTGGTAAATTGGTGGTTTCTTGTACTCATTCGATAGAAAAAAATGGAGTTCTAGCGAAATAGTTATGATTTTTGTCGACTAGTACATTGGAATTGGCCGAAAGTAGGACTCAAGGTGGGCAAAATCGCCGATGTGTAAACATCGTCGAGACCGCTAACTTCGCGAGAGTATAATTCCGTAAGTTTTCCATCAAATTTCATACTTTTGGTGTCCTTATGATTGGGAAAAGATTCTCTATCTTTTCATAAGAAAAAATAATTTTTTTTTTTTTTGAAATTTGGGGGACCCAGAGAACAAGTCTCTGAGAGGGCCTGTGGACCCTGAAAGGGTTAATGCTGATGAGACAAGTGTTTTTTGAAAAAATGCTAACATGAACTTATCAGTCAGCAAGAGAAAAGTGCACTGGGCTTCAAGACAGCAAAGGATCGCCTCACCTTGCTCCTTTGCAGTAATGCAGCAGGTGATTTCAAGTGTAAGCCCATGGTTATTTAACGCTCTAAGAATCCTCGCGCTTTGAAAGGTGTAGATAAAAACACCTTACCAGTAATTTGGAGGTCAAACCAGTCAGCATGGATAACAGAGGAAATATTTATTGACTGGTTTAAGCATCACTTTATTCCTGAAGTCAAGTTTTACCTGCACAGCCAGAACCTTGTACTCAAGGCTCTCTTCATTCTTGATAATTCCCGTACTCATCCACAAACTTTGCTAGATGTGACCTCCAAATACAACATCTCTAATACAACCACTGGATAAGTGAGTTATGTCATTCCAATGTAACTACACAAAAAAAGTTATGAAAAAACTAGTTGCATCAATGGACTCTGACTCCAACCTTGCAGTACCAAGCTTCTGGAATAAATTTAACATTGCAGATACCATCAGCTATGCTAGAAGTGCATGGAATGAAGTGCCCCAATCAACATTAAATGCAGGCCAAGGAAAGTTATGGCCTTCTGTAGTTAATTCTTTCATTGGTTTTTTCCTTGCTTGAGAGTCAGATTCAGGAAATTGTTCAGCTGGCAAGGAGATTACCAGGTGATGGTTTTGAAGATATGAATGAAGAAGATGTGAATGAGCTCTTAGATGATGATAATGAAAACAGGAGTCCAGAGGAAATGTTGACATGGCTCGATGCACAGATACAAGGGAGGGAGATAACAGAAGAAGATTAAGAAGAACCAGAAGAAAAACAGTTAACATCGCAGCAGTTATGTGAGCAGTTCCATGTTGCTGCTATACTAGCAGACTTTCTCATTGAAAAGGACCCTGACAAATCTAGAAGCAGTGCGTAAAACGGGGTGTAGACCAGCTGATGATGCCTTACCATCAACAGTATAATGTAATGCAGGGTAAAAGAGCCCAGAGATCCATTACAGAATTTATGCACATTCCAATACAACCATTGACTTCAGTACCAGAACCTCTACCATCCACTTCTGCCAACAACTAACATCCATCCACCTCAGCCCAGTAGGGCCACACCATCCATATCCGCTCTCTTCATTATCATCCACAAACACCATTACTCACAATTTAAGGTAAGAAATACTATTATTTCTATTGAATTTGTAGTCTTAAGCAGTAATATATCACGACAATTACATATTCACTCTTATTTTGTAATATCTCGAGGTCTTAAAAAAAGTTGTTTGACTTTTTGGGGGGCCCCGGGGACGTAACCCTATTTTACCCATAAGTTCTTCAGTTTGTCTAGCATGATTTTGTCTAACATGGCATTTTCAGGAACATAACTACCATATTAACCCTTTCAGCATCCAGAGGCCAAATTTCAAAGTGGGCACCAGGGTCAAAGAATTTTCCAACAAAAAAATTTTTGTTATTTTTTCTTACGAAATGGTAAAGAATCTTTTTCTGAAGGTAAAACAAAAAGTATGAAATTTGATGGAAAATTGATGAAATTATGCTCTCGCAAATTTTGATGTGCCAGCGATATTTACGCATTGGCGATTTTGCCAACTTTGACTCCCATTTTAGGCCAATTACATTATTCAAGTTTACCTTGAGTTTACCTGGAGAGAGTTCCGGGGGTCAATGCCCCCACAGCCCGATCTGTGACCAGGCCTCATGGTGGATCAGAGGCTGATCAACCAGGCTGTTACTGCTGGCTGCACGCAATCCAACGTACGAGCCACAGCCTGGCTGGTCAGGTACCGACTTTAGATGCTTGTCCAGTGCCTGTTTGAAGACAGCCAAGGGTCTATTGGTAATCCCCCTTATGTACGCTGGGAGGCAGTTGAACAGTCTTGGGCCCCTGACACTTATTGTGTTGTCTCTTAACGTGCTAGTGACACCCCTGCTTTTCATTGGGGGATGTTGCATCATCTGCCGAGACTTTTGCTTTCGTAGTGAGTGATTTTCGTGTGCAAGTTCGACCAAATTCTTAGCTATTTCACTAGTATTACCTCTATTCTATCGACTGAGCACAAGAAATCGTCAAGTCAATTGTTTTGACTACAAAATAAAGTGATTGGAAATTGGTAATTTGGCGAATTTAATGCAAAGTTCAAAATATTCCGATTTCAAAATAGGGTCCAGAATAAACAATGCAGGCATTCCTGGCACTAAACTAACATTTCCTTTGTTCATTAATTACATTTTCAGGCTTCACAAATGAATTCCATTTTGATTTTTTATTTACATAATGAATTTTTATTCAAACCAAAAAATAGATTTATTGTTATGAAATATTGAAATAATTGTATAAATAATATCACCACATTTGTGAACATATATTAGACCCACCAGCTGGCATGTATTAGACATGTGAGGTCATTTGTTTACTCTTGAACATCGGCAAAAATTTAACATTTCCGCTACTTTGAGCTCAATTTCATACCATTTTCAGTACTAAAACCAATCAAAATCATCTCTATTTCTCTAATATATTTTCCATTCTATCAAGTGAGACCAAGAGATTGCAAATACAACTATAAAAAATATACAAAAAAAAAAAAACACTGCAAAGTCGCTGTTTTAATCGAAAATTATGGTCTCAGTTTTTTCTTTCATTATGCACTGTGTGCTACAGAATTTGTTTTATGTGGTGCACACATGCCACATATATGTATTCTCTCTTATCTAGGCCCAAATTTACCACTCACAGTTTATCAGAGTGAGCTGAGCTCATGGCATAGATCTACGGTTTGGACCCTCAGCTCAAAGCCGTAAACCTACGGCACAGACCCTGAAAGGGTTAAATGACGGTCTATTGTATACGGCTTGTAATCACAAGGACCTGGGTTTGATTTCCTGACATAGAAAAACATATGGGCAAGTTTACTTATACACATTCACCTAGCAGTACCTGCATGTGTGTTAGCTGACTGTTGTAGGTCTCATTAAGAAAAAAAAGGTGTTAAGAATGCTATATCCTGTACAAAAAACACTCCATTCCTGTGTAAGAGTACTCCAGTACCTGCTCAAATTATTTAAGTGTTGGGTAAAAAGTTATATTTCTGTGAAGTGAACAATGCTAAAAAATGGGAAGAATACACAGAGGGAACATAATGATCAAAATATGAAATCATGAAAAAGAAAAATCCCCTAACAGTTTCACTTGTAATAATGGTAGAATTAGCAACAAAATGTTAGGTAAAAGGACACAGCTGCAATTAATGCAACATTTTACTGTGATGAGAAGTTGCCACAATAAAACGTTACATTAGTTGTACCTGTGTCATTTTAACTAACAGATTCATTTCTTCTTGTTATATTTCCTCTGGTATCACAAGAGTGATGCCTGACACTCTTTAATCTTGGTCTTAATAGAAAAAAAAAGAACCATTCACATCCCTATTACTAAAATACCACAAAATCCAGAAAACAGGGTGCATAGGAAAGTGCAAAAGTACCAGCGATTTTCACCCCCAAGATGACACTGAGTTATTAATCTAATGATTGTATCCTAAGCAGTCAAGGCCATTTTCTTAGTGAAGTCAATTATTCATGGAAAATTACTCATTAATCATATACCATTTTGTTTATTTTTCAGCATAAGATGATCAATGATCTTATATAAACTGGTAATAAAATACCTTATAATCAATATTTATGCTTAAAATTGAGACTTTTAATAGTTTACCAATAAATGACATACAAAATAGTTCATCTTTGTTGAAAAAAGACTTAAAATATATTTATGATGCTATGTAAAAAATATTAGACATTACAGTAATCCATCTCATTCTATAAAAATATCCCCACTTTTACAGAGAATTTCACTTTCTATTCTCTGAAGCTTAAGAGAAGAGCTGAATTACTGAGTGAATGGGCATATTTTTAGATGGATGTGAATTCAACTGAATAACTCTCCTAGGGGCAATTTTGCTTTAGATTTCAGTCAGGAAACCCACCCAAAGGGTTAAAAATTTCAGTAACCTACCAACAAGACAATTTCTAGCTGCCAAGTCACGATGGATACAGTTCTTGGACTCCAGATAAGCCATCCCAGAAGCAGTGTCCAAACACATTCCCATGATTTGTTTTGCCGTCAGTTGTCCTTTATGGTTCCTCACAAAACTTAGTAATGATCCACCTGGATTTATACATTACAAAAAAATTTATTTGTATACATAGGAGAATATGATTACATATGAGAATATGATCACAGTACAGTACAGTTCAGAAAATTCTGATTACTGCATAGCAATGATATAAATTGAACCTTTGTCTTGTATTAAATGAAAAAATCTGAAATTTAGCTTGTATTCAGAAAGTTCATAATTAGAGGATATTCCAAACTCAAATTTTTAAAATACACTGAACATTATTTTTTATTCTGAAAAAAAAATAAAAGAGATTCCCCATATTCATATTCAGATTTATGAGGTAAACTGAACTATTTCCAGATATAGTTTCAAAATGTGCATCACCACACAGTGATCTCCACATCATGTTGATCTTCCCTGTTTGTGGTGTAGTGAACAAAGTTTTTCCAAGATAAAATTGACAAGTACATCCATCCATTCCTCAACAATGCAACACAGGTTTTCTGGCCTATCCAAATTACCAACAGAGCATGAAATTTTAAAATTACATTAACCCAAAGGAACTTGTTTCTACATTTGATACAAAAAAGTTGGAACAGAGATAACGTAAATTCTTAGATACTGAGATATGCATTTCTTCTCATATATGTAATGTCAAAAGTGTAAAACAATGAGACTGTACAATCCATACCAGATATACTATTAGTTACAATTCTTTAAGTGAAATAAATCTGTGACTAAGTGCAGAGATTTTATGCATAATATTGTGCAATACTGATAAGTTACTGGTAATTATTGAGGAATAAGGAAAAGAAGTGCAAAGCTGAAAGTTTGCCTTGGGTGCCTAGTACCCTTATACTAGACCTGATGGTTAGTCAATGCAATGTTTACTAAACATTTAGGTGTGCCACCCTTACATTTCACATGTTAAAAAATACAGTGATAGATACTCAATAAAAATTTCACGAACACTTGTTGATGCTAAGTAATAACCAACAGGGAAACAGAAACACAGAAAGTAAAGTTGATCTGTATATTCTGACTCCAGTTGGGGTCAAAATATACACACCTTCAACAAGTGCAAATATGTGAGATTGGAATAAGTACATGTATATACAAGGAGGACGTGTCCTTCAGATGTACAAGCCAATGTAGAGTCAGGTTAAGAAGTGAGTGTGGACTGTCAAGTCAGGCAGCAGGAGTGTGGAGTGTCAGATCAGAAAGCTAGCGAGCATGCGCATGCGTGTGTGCATGTGTGTGTATAAACAACGTGCCAACTTTTATGTACAAAAAAGCTTCTCATGTATTGTCACCAATTGCTGCAACACTCTTTAACAAATCCATTGAATCCTCCACCTTCCCAACAATTCTCAAAATAGCGAGGGTCACTTCAATCCACAAAGGAGGTGACCAAGCTGACTTGAATAACTATAGACCAATATCTAACTTACCACTCCTCTCTAAAATCTTTGAAAAATTAATTCATAAACAGATCTATTCCTACCTCGTCTCACATAACATACTAAACCATTGTCAGTTTGGATTCAGGAATTACAAAAGCACAAATGATGCTATCATACACATGCTAGAACTAATATGTATCGCTCTCGAAAAGAAAGAAGTCCCGCTGGGAATTTTCATTGATTTAAGTTAAGCTTTTGATACAGTCGACCATGAACTGCTGTACGCTAAATTAACACACTATGATATAAGAGGCCACTCCCTTAACTACCTAAAGTCATACCTTAGTAACATAAGCCAATGTGTGTACACAAATGGTGCAAACTCCTCCACTCAACCAATCACAGTAGGAGTCCCATATGGAAGTGTCCTTGGACCACTCCTCTTTCTCATCTACATCAATGACCTACCGAATGCATCACAGCTACTCAAACCCATATTATTTGCAGATGACACTACATATGTCTTCTTTCACCCAAACCTAGTCACACTCGCCAACACTGTCAATGCCGAATTGCAGAAAATATCTGCCTGGATGATGACTAATAAACTTACCCTGAATACTGACAAAACCTACAACATTCAGTTTGGAAACAAAGCTGCAAATGTTCCACCTAACATAACGCTAAATGGATCACCCATTACAAGATTCACAGAGGGAAAATTCCTAGGAATCCACCTTGACAGTAGCCGCAGGACTACTGTCCTCCAGTGTTGTCAGTCCGATTTCCCTCAACCTTTCCTCGTACAACATTCCCCTGAGCTCTGGGACTAGCCTTGTTGCAAACCTTTGTACTTTCTCTAACTTCTTGACGTGCTTGACCAGGTGTGGGTTCCAGACTGGTGCTGCATACTCCAGTATGGGCCTAACATACACAGTGTACAGTGTCTTGAACGATTCCTTATTAAGGTATCGGAACGCTATTCTCAGGTTTGCCAGGCGCCCATATGCTGCAGCAGTTATTTGGTTGATGTGTGCCTCTGGTGACGTGCTCGGTGTTATGGTCACCCCAAGGTCTTTCTCCCTGAGTGAGGTCTGTAGTCTTTGTCCACCTAGCCTATACTCTGTCTGCGGTCTTCTTTGCCCCTCCCCAATCTTCATGACTTTGCATTTGGCAGGATTGAATTCGAGAAGTCGGTTTCTGGACCACATGTCCAGCCTGTCCAGGTCTCTTTGCAGTCCTGCCTCATCCTCATCAGATTTAATTATTCTCATCAACTTCACATCATCTGCGAATAGGGACACTTCAGAGTCTATTCCTTCCATGATGTCGTTCGCATATATCAAAAATAGCACTGGTCCTAGAACTGACCCCTGTGGGACCCTGCTCGTCACAGGCGCCCACTGTGATACCTCACTGATATCCCATTGGAAAGATGGCATCTGTTATCATCTCTGTGAGCTTGGTTTCAGTGAGGGCTATGATATCCGGTGATGCCTCTTTGACTCTTTTATGCCACTCCTCCCACTTATTCATTATTCCATTAGTGTTGGTGTACCATACCTTCAGTTTCCTTTCCAACACTGTTTTAGGGAGTCTGTGAGGATGGGGGACCTGGCAGTGTGCTGCAGGATTCTACAACATAGTGTGGGGTGGGGGCTATAAGTGTGGATTGTGGTCTGTGTTGGGATAGCATGCTTGGTTGTGGGGTTCTGGGGATGGTTCTGTGTGTGCTTGCTTTTGTTGCTCTGCCCTGTTCTGGTTGTCCTCTGCTGATTCTGTCTTTGTCTCTCTTCCCAGCTCCTTTCGCTTTTGTATCCATTCCCTCAGCTGCTGTCATTCTGTTTTTGTTCTGTCTCGGTCTAGGAACACCCTCTTGTATGCTGACGATTCTTTCAGCCGTGGTTTCTCTTGCAGGATTCTGTTTCACACTGTTTCTGTCTTGAAAATCAGTGTACCCCCCCCCCCCATTCTCTGAAAATTTACTATTTCAGACATATCCTCTTTGCCTATTTCTTTGATGCTTTTTTCAATCTCCTGTCTTTCCTCCTGCGGTCTTTCATTGTGTGTCCTTAACTCACTCTCCTGAAGCCTGTGAATAAACACTGACATCTCCCTCTCCTCCTCCCATTGCCTTTCCGTCCGTGTCTCTGATCCCCATTTGTGTGTGGCCAATCTCTCCCTACTGTTTTCCAGTAGCTCTCAGTGGCATGGTCTTGCCTCTGCATGTAACCTGTCCTCCTCTCCACCCTCACCCTCCTCTCCCACCATCACCTCTGCTCTCAGCCACTCTCCCCTTTCATTCCTCAGCCCTGCTTGGTGGGCTGATAGGGCCTTAACATAAGTTATGTCTCCTTCCTTCCCATTAGGCTCCTCGTTCAATAGGGGTGTACCAGCTTCAGATTCTATATTTCCTCTGGTCCATACCCATGAAACTTGCTTCAGCCTATTTACCTCATATTCTAGGGCCCTTATCCTGGCTACTGCAACTTTGACTTTTGATTCCCATTTCTCCTCCTCCAACCTCTTTTCCAATTTCACAGAAAGCTCTGCCTCCATCCTTTTTGCCATTTCACCTAGTTTTCTCTCCTACTCTTGTTCCATCCTTTTGCATTGATCTTCCATCCATTCTTCCTTACCAGAGTCATTCTCCTCTGAACCCCTGGTCCTTTGAGTTCCCCTCTGAGCCATCTTTTTTTTAATGGGTTATGTGGTATACTTGTGTGTGTGTGAGGGGGGAGTGGAGGGCTGTAAGGGGGGGGAGGGAGAGAGAGAGAGAGAGAGACAGAGACAGAGACAGAGAGAGAGAGAGAGAGAGAGAGAGAGAGAGAGAGAGAGAGAGAGAGAGAGAGAGAGAGAGAGAGACAGACAGACAGACAGACAGACAGACAGACAGACAGACAGACAGACAGAGACAGAGACAGAGACAGAGACAGAGACAGAGACAGAGACAGAGACAGAGAGAGAGAGAGAGAGAGAGGCTGAAGGGAAAAGGGGTGGAAGGAAGTAAAAGTGAGGGGAATGGGGAAGAGGAAGAGAAAAGGGAGAGGGGAGAGAGTGAGAGGGGGAAAGGAGAGCAAGTAGGGAGGGAAAGATGGGGATGGAGAGATAGAGGCTGGAGGGAAAAGGGGTGGAAGGAAGTAAAAGTGAGGGGAACGGAGGAGGGGAGAGGAAGAGAAAAGGAAGAGGAGAAAGAGTGAGAGAAGGGAGAGGGAGTGGGGAGAGAGAGATGGGGATGGAGAGATAGAGAGGCTGGAGGGAAAAAAGGGTGGAAGTAAAAGTGAGGGGAATAGGGAAGAGGAAGAGAAAAGGGAGAGGGGAGAGAGTGAGAGAGAGAAAGGAGAGGAAGTGGGGGGAGAGAGTGAGAGAGAGAAAGGAGAGGAAGTGGGGGGAGAGAGAGAGAGATGGGGAGAAAGAGAGTGGAAAGGGAGGAGACGGGAAGGCCAAGGAGGGAAGGGTGGGGGAGGTGGAGGAGGAGGAGGAGGAGAAGCAGTAGAGGGGTGGGGAAAGGGAGGCAAAAGAGGAGGGAGGGGGTTGGGGTAGTCCCTAACAGTCAGAGGCTGTGTGGGTTAGTGCATATGTGTGTTCGCTTGTGCGTATGTACCTATGTGTGTGAGCCCGTGTATGTGTGTGTGTGCGTATTTACGATTCCTTATGTACCCACAAATGTACTACATGTACATATGTACCCAAATCCCTATCACGTGCACACGCATCCTACCAAGGTTATCTATCTTCCTTCTCCTACCAAGTTTGTCCTCCTTCTAAATGCTAGTGCTGTATGTATGATAATCACTCCGAAGCAGGGTTTCTGTTACCCAGCTACTAACGATTCAGGGGCAAAACCGATCACTCAAACCTGTTACCACAACTTGGGTGTTCTGTACATTATTCCTGCGAGAGGTGTCATCCATCCCAGCTGCTGCTGTGCTGTATGATGAGTCAGCTCCTTTCTGGTTCACTTCAATTACAGTGGACCCCCGGTTTACGATATTATTTCATTCTAGAAGTATGTTCAGGTGCCAGTACTGAACGAATTTGGTCCCATAAGGAATATTGTGAATTAGATTAGTCCATTTCAGACCCCCAAACATACACGTGCAAATGCACTTACATAAATACACTTACATAATTGGTAGCATTGGGAGCTGATCGTAAAGCGGGGGTCCACTGTATTGTGTTCTCATTACCCATTGCGTCCTCATTTACCACATTTATCACTTGTTATATGGTATATTATGTGCGACTATATGAGTAACAATCCTTCAGTATACACCATGATGTACTGCATGGCAACACTTTTAGGCATAGTTCCAAACCGCTTCTCTGTTCTCGGCTTGTCTCCTACACTTATCAAGCACTTATACCTTATTTTTTTTCCTGTGGTTTTGTTACTAGTTTTCTTTTTTCTTTTTTTTCCTTTACTTTTCTGCTCTTGGGAAATACGCTAGTCCCTGAACTTGATTGATTCCCCTCACTGATCTGCCTTTGCTGCTAGTCGCAACAAACCACTTCTGTATGACACCATCCAGTAACGGCCTTATTCTGGGCCGGAACTATACACTTGGCACTATTATCTATATTTTTCTCTTCTGTGATCACTTATATTTCCCTTTTGCGGGATTTAAATGATTATATGCACTTTAAGATCTGCACACGCCTATTTGCCGAGCTCTATTCCCTCTGGGACCGTTAGAAAAACGCAAATTTAACGAAGCTCAAACGCGCGTGACTGCTTCACCCGGTGCGTGTGTGTGTGTGTGTGTGTGTGTGTGTCAGGTTAGGAAGCAGGTGTGTGTGTGTGTGTGTGTGTCAGGTTAGGAAGCAGGTGTGTGTGTGTGTGTGTGTCAGGTCAAGAAGCAGGTGTGTGTGGAGTGTCAGGTCAGGAAGCAGATGTATGGAGTGTCAGATCAGGAAGCAGGTGTATGAAGTATCAAGTCAGGAAGGTGTGTGGAGTGTCAGGTGAAGAAGCAGGTGTGTGTGGAGTGTCAGGTCAAGAAGCAGGTGTGTGTGGAGTATCAAGTCAAGAAGCAGGTGTGTGTCTCTGTGGAGTATCAGAAAGCAGGTGTGTGGAATGTCAAGTCAGGAAGCAGATGTGTGGAGTGTCAGGTCAAAAAGCAGGTGTGTGTGTGTGTGGAGTGTCAGATCAAGAAGCATGTGTGTGTGGAGTGTCAGGTCAAGAAGCAGGTGTATGTGGAGTGTCAGGTCAAGAAGCAGGTGTGTGTGGAGTGTCAGATTAAGAAGCAGGTGTGTGTGGAGTATCAGGTCAAGAAGCAGGTGTGTGTAGAGTGTCAGGTCAAGAAGCAGGTGTGTGTGGAGTGTCAGGTCAAGATGCAGGTGTGTGTGGAGTATCAGGTCAAGAAGCAGGTGTGTGTGGAGTGTCAGATCAAGAAGCAGGTGTGTGTGGAGTATCAGGTTAAGAAGCAGGTGTGTATGGAGTGTCAGGTCAAGAAGCATGTGTGTGTGAAGTGTCAGATTAAGAAGCAGGTGTGTGTGGAGTGTCAGGTCAGGATGCAGGTGTGTGTGTGGAGTATCAGGTCAAGAAGCAGGTGTGTGTGGAGTATCAGGTCAAGAAGCAGGTGTGTGGAGTGTCAGGTCAAGAAGCAGGTGTGTGTGGAGTGTCAGGTCAAGATGCAGGTGTGTGTGGAGTGTCAAGTCAAGATGCAGGTGTGTGTAGAGTGTCAGGTCAAGAAGCAGGTGTGTGTGGAGTGTCAGGTCAAGAAGCAGGTGTGTGTGAAGTGTCAGGTCAAGAAGCAGGTGTGTGTGGAGTGTCAGGTCAAGAAGCAGGAGTGTGTGAAGTGTCAGGTCAAGAAGCAGGTGTGTGTGGATTGTGAAGTCATGAAGCAGATGTGTGGAGGGTCAGGTCAGGAAGCAGGTGTGTGGAGTATCAGGTCAGGAGGAAGGTGTGTGGAGTGTCAGGTCAAGAAACAGGTGACTAACTAACTGCAACTTTGGTTTGATGCTGGTATGTACTCTACTTCTTAAGGGTGGATTCTGAAGTAACCTCTGGTTTCCATCGTCCTTATGAGATATTATAGTTAGGCGTAGTAGATGTGACAGCTGATTCTATGATTTTTCATTCATAGCTGCAGAATTTTCCATGTTTCTGTCTCCATGTGGGTTTTTATTTAGCATACCTATTAAGTATTAAATCCTGATTGTGGGTAAATGAGAAATTATAAAATTTTGAAGTACAGTATTTAGAAATTGTGAGGTTATAGATAAATGTAATCTAATGATTACAGTATAAGCCTAATGAAATGACAATGGAATAAATACTAAGTAAATTAGGTAAAGTAATTCACAATGAAATGATATAGTGTATATATTAATTATGGATACAGAGATATTCAAGTACTCTATATACTACACTATATATTTCTTGTGTCACCAACAGTATCATTTTTATTATTAATAATAAAGCACTTTAACAGATGAGTTACCTGGCACTAATTCCATCACAATCATAATGGGTTGCTTTTGAACACATATACCAATAAACTTGACTATGTTGGGATGGTCATATTGTTTTAGAATGCGTCCCTCTTGCAGGAATTTCTTCTTTTGCTCATCAGGAAGTGTAACTCTGCAAGTTTTAACAGCAACCTCAAGTCCTGAGTCTCGTAATCGAGCCTTGTATACATCACCAAAGTTACCCTGTAAGAGAAGTAACAGCAAAAATATAGCACAATGTACATGTATAAGGAGTTCCTTATAGTGATTAAGACAGAAATATAAAACTAGGCTTGAGGGGTCTTTTAAATTTGAATACTGCATATATTTTTTTGTATTGATAAGCGAGTGTGTAAGAACTTTTGAACCAAGTGAGAGAGTAATTGTGGTAGGGGACCTAAATATAAAAAGTAGGAGAAGCATTTAGAGAAGGTGTGGTAGGTAAGTTTGGGGTGCCAGGTGTAAATGATACTAGGGAGCATTTGATTGAACTTTGTATAGAAAGAGGTTTGGTTATAGGTAACATATTTTAAGAAAAAGAGGATAAATAAGTATACAAGATATGATGTAGGGCAAAATGACAGAAGTTTGATGGACTATGTATTGGTAGATAAAAGACTGTTGGGTAGACTTCAGGATGTACATGTTTATAGAGGGGCCACAGATATTTCAGATCATTTTTTAGTTGTAGCTACAGTGAGAGTAAAAGGTAGATAGGATACAAGGAGAATGGAAACATCAAATACAAGAGAAGTGAAGGTTTACAAACTAAAGGAGGAGGCAGTTAGGGTAAGATATAAACAACTGTTGGAGGACAGATGGGCTAGTGAGAGTATAGGCAATGAGAGTATAGGCAATAGGCAATGGGGTATGTTTAACCCTTAAACTGTCCAAGCAGATCTACATTCACATGCGTAGAGCTCCAAAAGTAGATCTATGTTTTTTTTTTACATATTTTCAAATACAGTGGACCCCCGGTTAACGATATTTTTTCACTCCAGAAGTATGTTCAGGTGCCAGTACTGACCGAATTTGTTCCCATAAGAAATATTGTGAAGTAGATTAGTCCATTTCAGACCCCCAAACATACACGTACAAATGCACTTACATAATTGGTCGCATTCGGAGGTAATCGTTATGCGGGGGTCCACTGTATAACAAAAAAAAAAACGTAGATCAAAGTTTTTTTTACACGTTTTCAAATGTAAAAAAAGAAAAGATCTACTTTTTTTACATACTTTCAAATGTTGAAAAAATGTAGATCTACGTTTGGATAGTTTAAGGGTTAAGAATAAAGTGTTAGAGTGTTTAGCAGAAGTTTGTGGTTACAGGAAAGTGGGTGCGGGAGGGAAGAGGAGCGATTGGTGGAATGATGATGTAAAGAGAGTAGTAAGGGAGAAAAAGTTAGCATATGAGAGGTTTTTACAAAGTAGAAGTCATGCAAGGAGTGAGGAGTATATGGAGAGAAAAAGAGAGGTTAAGAGAGTGGGAAAGCAATGTAATAAGATAGCAAATGAGAGAGTGGATGAGATGTTATCAACAAATTTTGTTGAAAATAAGAAAAAGTTTTGAAGTGAGATTAATAAAATCTAGGGAAAGAATGGATTTGTTAGTTAAAAATAGGAGAGGAGAGTTATTAAACAGAGAGTTAGAGGTATCAGGAAGATGGAGGAAATATTTTGAGGAATTGTTAAATGTTGATGAAGATAGGGAAGCTGTGATTTCTTGTATAGGGCAAGGAAGAATAGCATCTTATAGGAGTGAGGGAGAACCAGTTGTGAGTGTGGGGGAGGTGTGTGGGGCAGTGAGTAGAATGAAAGGGGGTAAAGCAGCTGGGATTGATGGGATAAAGATAGAAATGTTAAAAGCAGGTGGGGATATAGTTTTGGAGTGGTTAACATTTTTACTAAATAAATGTAGGGAAGAGGGTAAGGTACCTAGGAAATGGCAGAGAGCATGCATAGTTCCTTTGTATAAAGGCAAAGGGGACAAAAGAGAGTGTAAAAATTATAGGGAAATAAGTCTGTTGAGTATACCTGGTAAAATGTATGGCAGAGTTATTATTGAAAGAATTAAGAGTAAGATGGAGAGCAAGATAGCAGATGAACAAGGAGGCTTTAGGAAGTGTAGGGGGTGCGTAGACCAAGTGTTTACAGTGAAACATATAGGTGAACCATATTTAGATAAGGGTAAAGAGGTATTTGTAGCATTTATGAATTTAGAAAAGGCATATGATAGGGTGGACAGGGGGCAACATGGCAGAGGTTGCAAATGTATGGAATAGGAGGTTGGTTATTGAAAGCGGTGAAAAGTTTTTACGAGGATAGTGAGGCTCAGGTTAGAGTATGTAGGTGAGAGGGAGATTATTTCCCAGTAAAAGTAGACCTTAGAGATGTGTGATGTCACCATGGTCATTCAATATATTTATAGACGGAGTTGTAAGAGAAGTGAATGCTCGGGTGTTGGCAAGGGGTGTGGGGATAAAAGATAAAGAATCTAACACAAAGTGGGAGTTGTCACAGTTGCTCTTTGCTGATGACACTGTGCTTTTGGGAGATTCTGAAGAGAAGTTGATGAGTTTGGTAGGGTATGTAAAGAAGGAAATTAAAAGTGAATATAAGAAAGAGTAAGGTGATGAGGATAACAAAAAAATTAGGTAATGGAAGATTGGATATCAGATTGGAGGGAGAGAGTACGAAGGAGGTGAATGTGTTCAGATATTTGGGAGTGCACCTGTCAGTGGATGGGTCTATGAAAGATGAGGTAAATCATAGAGTTGACAAGGGCAAAAAGGGTGAGTGGTGCACTGAGGAGTCTGTGGAGACAAAGAACTTTGTCCATGGAAGCAAAGAGGGGAATGTATGGGAGTATAGTTATGCCATTGCTCTTGTATGCATATGAAGCATGGGTGCTGAATGTTGCAACAAGGAGAAGGCTGGAGGCAGTGGAGATGTCATGTCTGAGGGCAATGTGTGGTGTGAATATTATGCAGAGATATAGTAGTTTGGAAATTAGGAGGTGGTTCAGGATTACCAAAACTATTATCCAGAGGGCTGAGGAGGGATTACTGAGATGGTTTGGACATGTAGAGAGGTTGGAACCAAATAGAATGACTTCGACAGTGTATAAATCTGTAGTGGAGGGAAGGCGGGGTAGGGGTCGGCCTAGAAAAAGTTAGAGGGAGGGGGTAAAGGAGGTTTTGTGTGTGAAGTGCTTAGACTTCCAGCAAGCATGCGTGAGTGTGTTAGATAGGAGTGAATGGAGACAAATGGTTTTTAGAGCTTGACGTGCTGTTGGAGTGTAAGCAATATAACATTTATGAAGGGATTCAGGGAAACCGGCAGGCCGGACTTGATTTCTGGAGATGGTAAGTACAGTGCCAGCACTCTGAAGGAGGAGGGGTGTTGAAGTTGCAGTTTTATAACTGTCGTGTAAGCATGCCTCTGGCGAGACAGTGATGGAGTAAATGATGATGAAAGTTTTTCTTTTTCAGGCCACCCTACCTTGGTGGGAAATGGCCAATGTCCTTTCACCTGCTATTTCATTACTCTTTAACAAACCACTAGAAACTATAGAAACTAGCACTTTCCCGACACTACTCAGGACAGCAAGGGTTACACCAGTATACAAAGGTGGTGACCCCACAGATGTAAATAACTACAGGCTAATATCAAACTTACCATTGCTATCCAAAATCTTTGAGAAACTCGTGCACAAGAGATTATATTAATTTATAACAGTTCAAAGCATCCTCAGCCCCTGCCAATTTGGCTTCAGGAAAAACAGAAGCACAAATGACCAACTGTAAAAATGCTAGACTTGCTTTACACAGCACTGGAAAATAATGAATATCCATTAGGATTCTTTATCAACCAAAGGAAAGCTTTTGATACAGCAGACCATGGCATCCTACTCCACAAACTTCCTTTAGTACTAACAGGTATCAACATGCCTCTATTAACCCTTTCAGGGTCCAGAGGCCAAGTCTCAGAATGACAGCCAGGGTCCAAGAATTTTCAAAATAAAAAAAAATTTCTTACAGAATTAAAGATAATATTTTTCTATAGGTAATAAAACAAAAAAATCTGTTCAGTACTTTCCAAGATATAGAGGCGTGAAGTTGACCCTCAATGACCGGGTGGCGGCAACTTCTGTAAAGTTGCATATTTTTATTTTACTTTTTAGTTACTTTTTTCTTTTCTTTTCTTTTTTTTTTCAGTAATGTTTGTGGCCTGATAGACCAATATAGTAATGCATAATGTATATATGTACACTCGTTGTATTCAACACAATAACTGCACTAATATTTTCATCATTATTTTATTTACAATAATTGTTTACAACAAAAAACATGCAAAAAATGTTGTATATTAGTACAATGGACCCCCGGTTATCGTAATTAATCCATTCCAGAGAGAGTGACTAAACCTGAATCTGACGATTTCCGAATTCATTTTCCCCATAAGAAATAATGTAAATCCAATTAATCCGTTCCAGACACCCAAAAGTATTAAAATAAATATTTTTTTTTACATGAAATATACATTTACCTACACAGAAAACAATGAGACATGCAGAATAAAACAATAATAAAATGACACTTACCTTTATTGAAGACTTGTTGATGAGTGATGAGACAGGAGGAGGGGAGAGAATGGAGGTGTACTATTGTTAAGAAGGGGAATCCCCTTCCATAATGACTTCAGGTACCAAGTCCTTTTCCAGGGTTACTTCCCTTCTTTGTTTTTTAATGCCACTAGGACCAGCTGGAGAGTCACTGGACCCTTGTCACTCAAAAAAGTGTTCCGGAGAGGTCTGTATCCGGTGTTCCTTTAAAATTTCCCTAAAATGGGACATGACATTGTCACTGTACATGTATTTTTAACATTTTTTAAACAGTTGGCAGATAGCAAAATATCAGAATCTTCTGGAAGAGTTCCATATTTTTGGGCCTTTTTACTTGCACAGAGTTTCTACTCAGGTTGAGTCAAACATAAGGGATATCGGAGAACTTTGTTTCTTGTACTATGTCTATGAATTGTATTCCAGCTCTCTACACCAAGCTTTAGGGCTGGGTTTATATTTGTATTAAGTCTGTTGTATATATAGTATGCACAACTGTAATAAAATAATATAATCAAACCTGAAAGGGTCACACAGTGCTAGTGGGAGCTTGTGCTTAAGGAGGAATATGCAGAGGTTAGTGGGGGGAGGGGAGAATGCAAGAGGTAAATTAAAATCAAGTATGGTGCAATAAGTTAGTATCTGCTAAAAAGTCAAAGAGTGTATGTATGTGTCAAAGGTGTTACTTTGAACAAAAAGGTTAGTTGAAGTGTGTTGGGGTGAGGGAAATGTTGAAAGTGAATTCTGCATGTCCACTGATGGACAGGACAATCTACTAAGCTATGGTGAACTGACAGTGCAGCCTGACAGTCCTTGCTGAGGAGGGAGAGTGCAGTCTCACAAGCATGACAGCAGTGAGAAGATAGCCAGAAACCCAAATGTAGTGTAACAGAAAACAATTTATTGTGGACCAACTTGGACCGCCAATATTGCTAGTGGTGGCAAAGTTGATGAGATCACTGACAAATAGTCTGTGAAAAGAATACCCCTGTGTGTAATTGGGAGGTCATGAACAACTGACCAAGTGGCTGAATCTGCCTGATTGTTACACTAGACATCAATGAGTCCAGGAACCCAGCAAAAAACGGCATGAGGGGGAAGGAATTCTGAATGGCCTGTATTGCATTGTAGGTGAGGACTAACCAAATAGGACTATCAAGCATTGAAATAACTAGTGAAAAATGTGAAGAAGAGATTATAAGAAATCTTATGAAGGAAAACCTTGTAAAATATATAGAGGGAAAAATAGTAATATTTTTCTAGAACAAAATACAATAATGAACTCACCCTGCCTATTTTGTCTCTCAACTCGACATCATCATTATTTAATTCCCATCGTTCACGGAAGATGGGGGTTCGCAGTATAGCACCTGACTTGTTTGTGACTGGTAGACCACAGCTGTGCTGGTGAAGGATTAACTCCTGGATGGTTGGGAAGGCTGGACCCTCAAACCTGTAGTGACCCTTACAAGAGACATAAAAATTGTACTCTTCTGCATTAAACACACTGTACAGCCTCTCCTCACTTAATGATGGAGTTCTGTTCCTAAGACCACATCAGTAAACAAATTCATTGCTAAGCGAGGAGCATGTTATAATGGTAGTGGGTTTGTGTCAACCATCTTTGATATTGTTTTAATGTCACCTTTACACCATTTATAATAATTTTAGTATATTTTTAAATGTTTATACAGTAGTGCACTGTACATTGTAGTAAACAGAATAGAGAAAATCAGCTCTAATATACATTATTTAGGTATGCATCTTGGACAGAGAGCCCATCGTAAATCTGAGCTATCGGTAAACGAGTATGTCACTAAGTGAGGAGAGGCTGTATTTAAACAAATGAAACTTAATTATTCTTAACATTCATTCTGAAATACGTACAGTACTGTACTGCAAAACAACATTATACAAATATTAAAATGTTATATAAGGCTATATGAAAAATAAAAAAATGCAGAAACAAAATGTTGTACCTCAGGTGTAGTCTGAACTATGAAGTGCTTATGAGTGCCCCAGCAGACTGAGAGAACAATCTGTTGTTCATCATTGCGTGTGGTCTCTCTTACTAGATAATTGCCCTCATTGACCAGTAATCGTACCACCTCCTCTCGTGGTAGTACGCCATGGAACCATGGTTCATCCTCTAAGCAACGATCTGGATCGTATGTCTGCAAAGATAAAACATTACCTATCAGTAATTAAGTAGGGATTAAATATGCACAATGAAATAAGTTTCACCCATATTCTGTAAAGATTTAAAACTTTGGGTCAAATCTGGAAGGATACAATATTTGAAGTTAGAATGTTAGGATTATCAATGATACAATTTTTCCACTAATTTGTAATGAAAGTTTATTTATATATTACTGAGCTGAAAATAACTCAGTTGTTTTCTCCCAATGGATTATTCAAACAGGCTTGTCTGCAAAACATATCGTCAGACAATCATTCAAACCTGCAATTTCTCAGACTCACAATCACTTTATTTTATAACCTTGTCCCCCATTTGATATGCACATTTACAAAACACTCGCAGAGAAAACCTGAATGCTCCATTTCTACTACAGGAGAATTTCTCCATAATCACATACAGTACTGTGCAGTGGACCCTTGACCAACGCTGGCATTGTCTAACGTTAAATCCGACTAGCGATACATTTTAAGGCAAAAATTTTGCCTCGACTAGCGCTAAAAAACTCAACCAACGCGATTCGTTCTGTCCGAGATGCGTCCACTTGTGGCCAGTGTTTACAAGCCAGCCAGCCGCCGCGGTTCCATCCAAACACACAATCGGAACATTTCATATTATCACAGCGTTTGTAGTGATTGCACCTGCAAAATAAGTCACCATGGGCCCCAAAAAAGTTTCTAGTGCCAACCCTACAGCAAAAAGGGTGAGAATTACTATGGATAGGAAGAAAGAGATCATTGCTAAGAATGAAAGTGGAGTGCGTGTCTCCGAGCTGGCCAGGTTGTACACAAAACCCCAATCAACCATCGCTACTATTGTGGGCACGAAAACGGCAATCAAGGAAGCTGTTCTTGCCAAAGGTACAACTATGTTTTCGAAACTGAGATCGCAAGTGATAGAAGATGTTGAGATTATTATTATTATAATCAAGGGGGAAGCGCTAAACCCGGAGGATTATACAGCGCCTGGGGGGGGATGTGGAAGGCATTCAGGCTTAATTCGGGGAACTGGAGCACAGATCCAATTCCCTAAATCAAGAGCCCCTCACCAACATCAAGGAACCTTCCTTGAGGGGAGAAGATGTTGAGAGACTGTTATTGGTGTGGATAAACGAAAAACCGATAGCAGGAGATAGCATCTCTCAAGCAATCATATGTGAAAAGGCTAGGAAGTTGCATGACGATTTAATTAAAAAAATGCCTGCAACTAGTGGTGATGTGTGCTAATGCTAGTGGTAACTGCAAAGTGAAGTCTTTATTGGTGTATCACTCTGAAACTCCCAGAGTGTTCAGGAAAAACAATGTCCTCAAGGACTTGACATCTCAAGTCCTAATGGAAGGGGATTCCCCTTCTAAACACTAACACCATCCACACTCTCCCCTCCTCCCATCCCATCAATCATCACCAGATCTTTATTAAAGGTAAGTGTCAATTATTCTATTGTTATTAATCTATTGTTATTGTTGTTATTGTAATTATTCTATTGCATTAAACTTAATATTTCAAACCATACCCCGGCCGGGACTGAACCCGCGGTCTGAGAGTCTCAAAACTCCAGACCGTCGCGTTAGCCACTAGACCAGCTAGCCACAATAAGATTCGTCCAACTAGGTATATTTCTGCACCATAGGAAGGTTAGCACAGGCACCACTGTGACCACAAATGCAAGTTTTTACAGATGAATCTCCAGCTAGCGTGGCCGTGGCGAACTCTACCTCAAGTCCCCTCACTGCCATCAACATGACTCACGAAATCGTAATGACACGATTGCAAACAAACCATATCCCGGGCGGGATTGAACCCGCGGTCAGAGAGTCTCAAAACTCCAGACCGTCGCATTAGCCACTAGACCAGCTAGCCACAATAAGATTCGTTCAACTAGGTATATTTCTACACCATAGGAAGGTTAGCACAGGCACCACTGTGACCACAAATGCAAGTTTTTACAGATGAATCTCCAGTTAGTGTGGCCGTGACGAACTCTAGCTCAGGTCCCCTCATTGCCGTCAACATGACTCACGAAATCGTAATGACACGATTGCAAACAAACCATACCCCCACGGGTTCAATCCCGGCCGGGGTATGGTTTGTTTGCAATCGTGTCATTATGATTTCGTGAGTCATGTTGATGGCAGTGAGGTTACTTGAGCTAGAGTTCGTCACGGCCACGCTTGCTGGAGATTTGTCTGTAAAAACTTGCATTTGTGGTCACAGTGGTGCCTGTGCTAACCTTCCTATGGTATAGAAATATACCTAGTTGGACAAATCTTATTGTGGCTAGCTGGTCTAGTGGCTAACGCAATGGTCTGGAGTTTTGAGACTCTGACCGCGGGTTCAATCCCGGCCGGGGTATGGTTTGTTTGCAATCGTGTCATTACGATTTCGTGAGTCATGTTAATATTTCATGTGGTAAAAAAATTTTTTCATACTTTTGGGTGTCTTGCATGGATTAATTTGATTTCCATTATTTCTTATCGGGAAAATTAACTCGACTAACGATAATTTTGACTAATGATGAGCCCTCAGGAACAGATTAATATCGTTGGTCGAGGGTCCACTGTATTTCCTAAGTACTGTACTGTATTTCTAAAGGAAAAATACCCCCTCCAACAATTCATACAAGATTATATATTTCTTCCAAAAACTTATACTCTGAGGGACTGATGTCATTCAGCAACCCATCCTCAAACAGCAATGTTCATATCTAAAGCATTTGTTTTGTAACCCTTTGACTGTTTCCAGTCGTATATATATATCTTATGAGCCAGTTTTTTTGACTTATTTATACTCCAAAATTCTAGTGGCTTCAAATCAAGCAGGAGAAAGCTGGTAGGCCCATATGTGAGAGAATGGGTCTGTGTGATCAGTGTGCACAGTATAAAAAAAATCCTGCAGCACGCAGTGCATAATGAGAAAAAAAAAATGACCGTGTTTTTGGATTAAAATGCTGACTTTGAGGTGTATTTTCGTATATCATTTATGGTTGTATTCTTGTTTTCTTGGTCTCATTTGATAGAATGGAAGACATATTACAGAAATGGAGATGATTTTGATTGGTTTCACGATGAAAAGGCGTTGAAATTGAGCTCAAAGTAGCAGATATGTTTGATGTTTGCCGATGTTCAAGAGTAACAAATGATGTCATTTTCCAATAAGCGTCCAATTAGCCATTCTAATACACAGTCATGAATGGGTTGACATTATTTATACAATTATTACAATAATCCAGTAGTCTGCATAACAGTAAATCTTCTATTTTTTGTGTGTGTGAATAAAAATTCAAAATAGAAAGCAAGAGTAATATAAGAGGGCCTGGAGATGTGACTGATGAACAGAGAAAATGTTATTTTAGTGCCAGGAATGTCTACATTATTCATTCTGGACCCTATTTTGAAATTGGCATCTTTTTTAATTTGCATGAAATTGACCAAATTGCCAATTTCTGACCACTTTATTGGGTAGTTGAAGTCGGTAAATGGGCTATTTCTTGTACTCAATCGATAGAACAAATGGAGTTCTAAAGAAACAGCCATGAGCTTGGTTGACTGGAACAATGGAATTGGCCGAAAATAGCGCTCAAAGTGGGCGATATCATTGATGCGTAAATATCGCCGAGATCGCAAACTTCGCGAGAGCATAATTCCATAAGTTTTCCATCAAATTTCGTACTTTGGGTGTCATTACCATTGGGAAAAGATTCTCTATCATTTCATAGGAAGAAATAATTTTATTTTTAAATTCTTTGACACTGAGAGCAACTTTGTGAGCAGGGGTGTCGACAGTCAAAGGGTTAACATATCCGCCATCTCCCACTGAGGTAGGGTGACCCCTAAAAAGAAGAACAAACACAACTTTAAAATGTTCTTCAATATAAATTAAGTACTAAATATGTGAGTTGTTACTAGTCCCTTGCTCACAGTATTTTAGCTCCCTTTTATAACACATACAGTTTAGGGAAGAAGGATTCTTCTTCACTTCCCCATGAAAATGATATCAAAACAAGAATTATTAAGAAAACAGAGATGGGTGTGTATACACATACATGTACATGTATGTGTAGTATGAACTAGGTGTAAGTAGAAGTAGCAAGATGTAGGTACTTGTTACCTTGAGTGTTTAAGAGACAGAGAGAAAATACACCAGCAGTCCTACAATTGTGTAAAACAATTACAGGTTTCTGTTTCACGTTCATGTGGCAGGATGGTAGTACCTTCCTCAGTGGTTGCTGTTTACCAACCTACTACCAAGTAAAGCATTTATGTGCCTCAATTTCTGAACAATCTAAAATTAAATACAGCATATATTACTTTAGGCTTTCTTACTTGAGTGAACCTAAATTATTCTAGATTTACATACAGTTAACTATCAATAAAAAATTCCATAAACTGGGGTAATAATGGAATGCAGTACAGTAGGGCCCTGCTTTACAGCATTCTGCTAATACTGACATTTCAAATTACCTACCTGGAGTTAACCTGGAGAGAGTTCCGGGGGTCAACGCCCCCACGGCCCGGTCTGTGACCAGGCCTCCTGGTGGATCAGAGCCTGATCAACCAGGCTGTTACTGCTGGCTGCACGCAATCCAACGTATGAGCCAAAGCCCGGCTGGTCAGGTACCGACTTTAGGTGCTTGTCCAGTGCCAGCTTGAAGACTGCCAGGGGTCTATTGGTAATCCCCCTTATGTATGCTGGGAGGCAGTTGAACAGTCTCGGGCCCCTGACACTTACTGTATTGTCTCTTAACGTGCTAGTGACACCCCTGCTTTTCATTGGGGGGATGTTGCATCGTCTGCCAAGTCTTTTGCTTTTGTTGTGAGTGATTTTTGTGTGCAAGTTCAGTACTAGTCCCTCTAGGATTTTCCAGGTGTATATAATCATGTATCTCTCCCGCCTGCATTCCAGGGAATACAGGTTCAGGAACTTTAAGCGCTCCCAGTAATTGAGGTGTTTTATCTCCTTTATACGCACTGTGAAGGTTCTCTGTACATTTTCTAGGTCAGCAATTTCACCTGCCTTGAAAGGTGCTGTTAGTGTGCAGCAATATTCCAGCCTAGATAGAACAAGTGACCTGAAGAGTGTCATCATGGGCTTGGCATCCCTAGTTTTGAAGGTTCTCATTATCCATCCTGTCATTTTTCTAGCAGCTGCAATTGATATAATGTTATGGTCCTTGAAGGTGAGATCCTCCAACATGATCACTCCCAGGTCTTTGAAGTTTGTTTTTCGCTCTATTTTGTGGCCGGAATTTGTTTTGTACTCTGATGAAGTTTTGATTTCCTCGTGTCTACCATATCGGAGTAATTGAAATTTCTCATCATTGAACTTCATATTGTTATCTGCAGCCCACTGAAAGATTTGGTTGATGTCCGCCTGGAGCCTTGCAGTGTCTGCAATGGAAGACACTGTCATGCAGATTCGGGTGTCATCTGCAAAGGAAGACACGGTGCTGTGGCTGACATCCTTGTCTATGTCAGATATGAGGATGAGAAACAAGATGGGAGCGAGTACTGTGCCTTGTGGAACAGAGCTTTTCACCGTAGCCGCCTCGGACTTTACTCTGTTGACTACTACTCTTTGTGTTCTGTTTGTGAGGAAATTATAGATCCATCTACCAACTTTTGCTGTTATTCCTTTAGCACGCATTTTGTGCGCTATTATGCCATAGTCACATGACCAAAACTCCCACCTGACTTTCTAGTACGGTCACCATGCCCCACCCGTTTTGTTTACATTCTCTGTGAGCTTCGTGTCTCTCCATTATGTCTGGAAACTTTCCAAAATTTCAAGTGTTTTAAAGTTATTTCATGTTTTATGTACACTCTGATAATTATACCTATGTGTACCTGTACCTAAATAAACTTACACACTGTGCTAGTGTGCAAGTACACATTAACCCATAAACAGTCCAAACGTATACTATATATGTACGTTCTTACTGCTAGTGCCCCAAACGTAAATACACGTTTTATTTTTACTTCCTCCAAATTTGGCAAGATTGGCCTGAGATGCCTGGTCAGCATAGAATGGGTCTTAACATTTGGTGTGCGCCATATTAAAAAAAATCTGGGACCACTTAGTACCATGTGGAAGCGCCAGTTATACTGAGCGCCAGCTAGAGCAAACAGTGGGGCAAACACCAAGGATTCACTGACGTAATGTCATATTAACACTCCCCCTCTAAGAGGAAAGTGATGTTAACCCCAAGTTTAGGGTCTGTCTATCTGTCTCTGTCCATTTCTGTCTATCTCTGTCTGTCTCTGTCTATCTGTCTCACGGGTACACACAAATACAATTATACACAGTGTAAATTACCTAGGATAACCTAAAAAATCCAAAGTGCTATACTGTGCTTGTAGATATAATGCATAAGAATACCTATTGGCTCTCTCAGAGACAGACAGAGAGACAAGTAGAGAGATGGAAAGAGACGAGCAGACAGAGAAATAAGAAACAGAGACAGATAATCAGAGATACAAGCTCATCAAATGTCATTCCTTATCTCTGCACCCTCACTGGCGCACATCAAACGTCATGGCTTATCTCCTCTTATCTCTGCACTATCTCATCTTATCTCTGCACCCTTGCTGGCATCCATCAAATGTCATTTTATATCTGATCTTATCACTACCCTCCCAGATGCTTGTCACTGACCACTTGTCTTACACATTGCTTCAAGGAAATTTCGTTCTTCCTCCTCCTCCTCCTCCTCCTCCTCTTCCTCCTCCTTCCTTCTTCTTTTTCTATATTCCCGTGTATCCAAAACATTGCTGGGACCTATAAATACTTTGTACGTATATATTCCTAGACATTAGTAAATGACCAAGGCAGGTGTTATGTCCACCTGTCAATGTGTTTGTGACAATTTGAGTACAATTTCAGTACCTAATATTAGTGTCAGAACAATGATTGGTTATGAAATGACAAGAACTACAATATATTATCAGAACAAAAATTATATAAAATAATATAAAAATGAGAAAAAATGGTATATCGGCAATACTTCTGCAAGCGGCAGGACTCTATGTTGCCATCAGGTGAGCATTAATTAAGTGCCAATTTTGTAGCCTCATATCTCAGTAAGTACTGACCCTAATTTTTTTATTTTAATCCTATAACACTTAGAAAATGTGCTCTATATTTTCATTAAAAAATTATTTTTTTATTTTTCAAAATATTCGGGGCACTGGGGTAGTGAACATATATGTATGCTTGGACCATTTACAGGTTAAAATCACTAAGAGTGCCTTATTAGTCTTGAAGATGCCATATTAATAATGATAATAATACATAATAATAGTCACTCTGAGGCACATTAAATGTTGTATATTATGTTAATACATATAGGCATTTTCATTAAACCATCGATGACATTTTTTCAAAATTATATATATGTACATAATAAACATGTTATGTAACATATAAACATGATAAATACACCCCATAGTAGAATAAATTAACATAATGAAATTTTTTCCAGCAGGCTAGTCAGAGTGTCGGAAAGAATAACGTTTTCTCTAGTTCAACACGAAAGAAAATGTGTACACAATAGTATTACTGGGGGTAACTGAAGAAAATTGTCCTTTTCATATGCTTTCACTCAGAGCATCAGCCCTTCTAAAAATAGTGTTACATGGGAATAGGAGTGTTGCTCTTTATTCATTCTACATTACCAACATGGAGACAACTTGTACACAACGTAAAGTGTTTGTATTATGGTATAATACAAACGTGTATAAACCAAAACCAGATGCGTTCATCTCTTTGTTTACATCGCACCTCTCTCTCCTCTCTCGTTTACTCCTTCTTCCTCTCTCTCTCTCGTTCATTCGTTTTACCTCGTTTACTTACCTCTCACTGTACATTAAGACTACAAATATTTTAAGGTAAGTAATGATTGTACTCTATATGCATTTTCTCACTCTGGAGTGTTTTAAATGCCGTATTATATTATATGTCGGTGGGGTGGCCTGGCGTGGCTGGCTACCATACCTCCCACACCTGACTTCCTACAAACAAATACTACTCACCCCTCACCCTACATTAAGACTACAAATATTTTAAGGTAAGTAATAAATGTATTGCATATGCATTATATTGCTTTGGGGCACTTTAAATGTTATAGTGTATTATGTGTGGGTGGGGTGGCCTGGCTGGCTACCATACCTCTCACACCTGACTTCCTACAAACAAATATTACTCACCCCACACCCTACATGAAGACTACAAATATTTTAAGGTAAGTAATGAGTGTACTGTGTGTATTTTACTTTTTATTGTTTTTAATGCCTAGTTTTATTGCTAACTTAATATATGTCAGTGTAAACTTGTTATCTGACATTTATATGCCAATAATAACCCAACAAAAAGCCACAGTAAGAATTATCACACAATCCAATGCTAGGTAACACACCCCCACCCTTCAAAGACCTATGCTTACTCACTGTTCATAACACCCACACTTACTACTCTGCAATCTACATTTACAGAACCATAAATTCCAATATTAACCCTGAACTAAAACACTTTCCTGATAGTTGTGACAGAACCCATAGACATAATACCAACACAAACATCTCTATGACATTACTCGTGTCCGGCTAAATGTATATAAAAATTCAATGTACATAAAAGGGCCTAAAATCCAGAACTCCCTGCCTGAAAATTCTAGAACTGTCGACTCAACCACCATTTTCAAATGCACTGTTTAAAAACACTTCATCTCCCTAACACACCCCACCGATAGCTAACACACCCCACCGATAGCTAACACACCCCACCGATAGCTAACACACCCCACCAGTAGCTAACACACGCCACCAGTAGCTAACACACCCCACCGGTAGCTAACACACCCCACCGATAGCTAACACACCCCACCGGTAGCTAACACACGCCACCGGTAGCTAACACACGCCACCAGTAGCTAACACACGCCACCAGTAGCTAACACACGCCACCGGTAGCTAACACACCCCACCGATAGCTAACACACCCCACCAGTAGCTAACACACGCCACCGGTAGCTAACACACCCCACCAGTAGCTAACACACCCCACCGGTAGCTAACACACCCCACCGGTAGCTAACACACCCCACCGGTAGCTAACACACCCCACCGGTAGCTAACACACCCCACCAGTAGCTAACACACCCCACCGGTAGCTAACACACCCCACCAGTAGCTAACACACCCCACCGGTAGCTAACACACCCCACCGGTAGCTAACACACCCCACCGGTAGCTAACACACCCCACCGGTAGCTAACACACCCCACCAGTAGCTAACACACCCCACCGGTAGCTAACACACCCCACCGGTAGCTAACACACCCCACCGGTAGCTAACACACCCCACCGGTAGCTAACACACCCCACCGGTAGCTAACACACCCCACCGGTAGCTAACACACCCCACCGGTAGCTAACACACCCCACCGGTAGCTAACACACCCCACCAGTAGCTAACACACGCCACCGGTAGCTAACACACCCCACCAGTAGCTAACACACCCCACCGGTAGCTAACACACCCCACCGGTAGATAACACACCCCACCGGTAGCTAACACACCCCACCGGTAGCTAACACACCCCACCGGTAGCTAACACACCCCACCGGTAGCTAACACACCCCACCGGTAGCTAACACACCCCACCGGTAGCTAACACACCCCACCGGTAGCTAACACACCCCACCGGTAGCTAACACACCCCACCGGTAGCTAACACACCCCACCGGTAGCTAACACACCCCACCGGTAGCTAACACACCCCACCGGTAGCTAACACACCCCACCGGTAGCTAACACACCCCACCGGTAGCTAACACACCCCACCAGTAGCTAACACACCCCACCGGTAGCTAACACACCCCACCAGTAGCTAACACACCCCACCGGTAGCTAACACACCCCACCGGTAGCTAACACACCCCACCAGTAGCTAACACACCCCACCGGTAGCTAACACACCCCACCGGTAGCTAACACACCCCACCGGTAGCTAACACACCCCACCGGTAGCTAACACACCCCACCGGTAGCTAACACACCCCACCGGTAGCTAACACACCCCACCAGTAGCTAACACACCCCACCGGTAGCTAACACACCCCACCGGTAGCTAACACACCCCACCGGTAGCTAACACACCCCACCGGTAGCTAACACACCCCACCGGTAGCTAACACACCCCACCGGTAGCTAACACACCCCACCGGTAGCTAACACACCCCACCGGTAGCTAACACACCCCACCAGTAGCTAACACACCCCACCGGTAGCTAACACACCCCACCGGTAGCTAACACACCCCACCAGTAGCTAACACACCCCACCAGTAGCTAACACACCCCACCGGTAGCTAACACACCCCACCGGTAGCTAACACACCCCACCGGTAGCTAACACACCCCACCGGTAGCTAACACACCCCACCGGTAGCTAACACACCCCACCGGTAGCTAACACACCCCACCGGTAGCTAACACACCCCACCGGTAGCTAACACACCCCACCGGTAGCTAACACACCCCACCGGTAGCTAACACACCCCACCAGTAGCTAACACACCCCACCGGTAGCTAACACACCCCACCGGTAGCTAACACACACTACCAGTAGCTAACACACCCCACCGGTAGCTAACACACCCCACCGGTAGCTAACACACCCCACCGGTAGCTAACACACACCACCGGTAGCTAACACACCCCACCGGTAGCTAACACACCCCACCGGTAGCTAACACACCCCACCGGTAGCTAACACACACTACCAGTAGCTAACCACATGAAAACTATCTTAGCTTGCACATATCCAAAACAAAATACAAATACACTTATTTGATATCTGTGACTTCCCCTAATTTACACTAATTTACACTATGTCAACATAAAATTCTGAATCTAGCTTTTGCTACATGATTCTTAAGCTAGTCATAAGGTTGTCTAAGACACTCCATTCTGGAGCATTAATAGAAACTGTATCATGCCAAGATGAGACCATTCCTATTAACCCTTTGACTGTCACAAGCCCCTTTCTGAAACTGTCATTCTATGTCGAAAAATTTTTGGAAAAAAAAAAAAAAAATTATGAAATGATAATCTTTTCCAGATGGTAATGACACCAAAAGTACGGAATTTGGTCGAAAACTCACGGAATTACGCTCCCGCGAAGTTAGCGGTCTCGGCGACATATACGCATCGGCAATTTTGCCGATTTTGAGCCCTGATTTTGGCCAATTCCGTTGTTCAAGTTGACCAAACTCATAGCTATTTCTTTAGAACTCCATTTTTTCTATCAATTGAGTACAAGAAACTGCCCATTTACTGATTTGAACTACCCAATAAAGTGGTCAGAATTTGGCAATTTGGCCAATTTCACTCAAATTAAAAAAGATGCCAATTTCAAAATAGGGTCCAGAATAAACAATGTAGACATTCTTGGCATTAAAATAACATCCTTTATTCATTAGTCATGTCTCTAGGCCCCCTCTTATGTTACCACTGCTTTCTATTTTGATTTTTTATTCATACAAAAAATACAAAATTTACTATTATGCAGACTACTGCATTATTGTAAAAATGGTATAAATAATATCAGTGCACTAGTGAAAGAATATTAGACTCCCCAGTTGACGTGTATTGGACATTTGGTGTGATTTGCTTACTCTTGAACATTGGTAAAAATCGAACATTTCCACTACTTTGAGCTCAATTTCAAGGTCATTTTCATAGTGAAACTAATCAAAATCATCTATATTTCTGTAATATGTTTTCCATTTTATCACATGAGACCATGAAAACGTGAATACAACAATAAATACTATACGAAAACACGCCTCAAAGTCGGCGTTTTAATCCAAAAAAACGGTCAGAGTTTGCTGCAGGATTTTTTTTATGTGGTGCACACTGGCCACACAAACCCATTCTCTCACATGTGGGCCTACCAGCTTTCTCCTGCTTGATTTGAAGCCGCTATAATTATTGAGTATATATACGTCCGAAACACTAGCTCGTAAGACGTATATATACGACAAAAACAGTCAATGGGTTAATTGAAAAACTAATTGTTAATTTTTTAAATGTGTTGAACTACCTCACTTTTGTAAATTTAGCTACCTCACTTTAATACCAGTATGATTCATAACCTGTGTCAATATAGAGTAAGAAATAGTATTAGTCTGCCCGAAATGCCTAGGCATACCTAGGCATATTAGTGGCCTTCTTTTTAAAAAGTACTTTATTTTATAATTATCTTATAATATGTAAACCACTCATTGTAATCTATACAGAGAAATAAACATTTGAATTTGAATTTGAATTAATAACTGGAAAAAAAGGGCGTTCTGCTTTCCAGTGGTAGCCTGGAACCTAACCTGCCATTTAAGTGGAGCCCTACCGTACATCATTAACAAAACATTGTCACACATACAGTATACAGTACAGCAATCCATCTATAATTTTAATGAATAACCACTAAGGCTCATATTACACAGTTCTGTGTTTTTGGATATTTCAGTTTATTTTGAAGTTGTTATTTCTCCATAATATCTAGAATATCACCTTATTAGGGACACTTACCAATTCTGGTATGCCATTAATTGCTGGAAGATGAACTTCTGCCTGGCCTTCTGCTGACATTTCAGTAAGTGACTGTTGGTCTGGTGCAGAGGTTCTCTCTTCAGTATTAGCTCTGGTGGGGGTGGGTGGTGTGGAAGCAGGTGAAGCACTAGTCTTGCTACGATTGAAAGGTTTGCGAAGTAACTCCTTGATGGCAGCCGAGCGAGTCTTGAGCGAGAGTGAGTCAGAACGCTGGTGCTGTGGCAGAGAAAAATGGTGCAATCATTTTGAAAGAAAACAATGGCTTGGTTCCATCATGTGGTGATAAATTTTGTTTTGGTCTACAACATTTTTCACTACCACCCTTCTCAGAGAAAATGTATGTAATACAGTATACTGTATTGTCTAATTCTTACACTCTCACTACCTGAAATGCTACCGCTAAGCATAACACAAGTGCTGTAAACACATTTGCATGTAATTAGTGCCAACCTTGTCCCATACCTATAACTGTAATTTTTTATAAATAAAAATCTGATTTGATTTGATTTAGTTATATGGAATGTAATAATTAACATGACTGTATCTTTACAGCTCAGTGTACATATGCTTTGACATAGCTTTACCCTAAAATACAGAACAGCATCACATGAGGGTTAATTAAAATGTATTAGGAAAATCCAAATCTCACACACATGAATAACCAACATCAAAAGTAACTTATTAGCAAAATTCCTTGTTGTGGGATGCAGTGTTAACAAAATCAGAATCTACTGTTTTACAGTGACATGCCAAAAATAGTTCCTGAGTATACAAAATAAAACTACATTACAGTACAAACTTCCATAAACACAAATGGCAAATCAGTATTTACCATTTCTACCATCATACGGCCGATTTGTTGAAAAAAAAAAAAAACATTGTGAGTTGTTGAAAGTAGTTTACAGTATGAGAATGCTACAACTGGGTGTAAGGCAGTAATGTTTTGGGTAGGTATTTATACTACAAGGTAGTTTTAAACTACAAGGTAGTTTTAATCACTGTATGAACTTTTGGTGTCACGTTTTGAAGTTTTAAGATTTAGGTAACTGGGAGATTTTTTGGTAAAGTTAAATAGTGAGTATTTAGTTTAGAATGAGTAAGTGGTTTTTGAGAAGAGTCTTAAGTTGATGTTCAGACTGGGAAACTTTAGTATTTACTGGTAATGAATTCCTAATTTTGGGGCCCTTTATGTGCATCGAGTTTTTACACAGTGTGATATGGACATGGGGTACATCAAAAAGAGATCTGTGTCTTGTGTTATGGTCATGTAGTATACCATTCAAACTGTATTAAAATACAGTAAATACACAGTCATACAACTTCTTTAATTTTATATTTTGTCAAAAAAAAAAAAGAATCAAAATCACTTTATTGAAAATACTGTTTAATACAGTATAGTTGACACTTGATCTTATACTGTCTGCTACAAGTTATAAGGTAATACTGTATAGGCTGATCAATCTCTCATATCAAGTGCAAAGACGCTATGAGCCTTGCTTTTAAGTTGCCACTTTTAAAAGCAAATTTTTAACCAAAATAGAGTTTTCATGCATAGTATGTCACAAGAACCAAAAAGCAGTGGGTACTGGCATTAATCATGGAAGTCATATGCTGAAGAAATAAAAAAAATATAGTTCACTTTTGAAAACTTCATTATGTTAAAATAAGATCAGTAACTATTATAAGGGAGTCAATTTCCATACTAGACAAATTAGCATTCAGACCCAGAGGTAGAGTATAGTGCCTGCATTCTGAAGGAGGGATGTGGATGTTGTAGTTCAGAGGGTCACTTGAACTGTGATGTGTGTTAGCTTCTGGCAAGATACCTTTTGAATGAATGATGATGAATGTGTTTTTCTTTTCTTTTTGGGGTCACCTTACCTTGGTGGGACACAACCAGTGTGGTAAAAAAAATAAATGAAAAATTGTATGTTTAAACATGTAAGTCTTTCTCATATGTATTAATTTAACTTCTTTCTTCCACAATTTTCAACCTAAGTAGCACATCCACAGGTGTGTTGGCATATATTTCATGGCAACTAAGGGCAAAATAAAGAAAAAGGTGAGGGAGGTGAACTCAAATAGTTACTGGCTACATTTGCCTGTGACAAAAGAATTATTATATATGTTATCAATACTAGTGACTATGGAATCATTTTAATTGCCTATTATTTCTTCATATGTCAAAAAAAATTACTAAATGTGACAGCTAATTTATTGCTCAAATCAGAATACAATTTTATACAACCTTGACAAAAATTTCATAGTAACTTATCCTTCAGAACTAAAAACATTGTAAAACCATGAGTTAACTTATCCTTGTAACCCTTGGGAACTATTAATGTGGAGAGGTGAAAGATAACCAAGCACCTTCATGTAATCCATTTCCATAAAGTATACTAGTACTCAGCAATAAGTATGTATAACCATTAGCTAGTAACATGAATAGTAAATGGACACACGTGCAATTATTTACTGTAGGAACATTTCACTCTCTAGGAGCTTTATCAAGCCGTAACAGTTTGACAAAGCTCCTGGAGAGTGAAGCGTTGCCACAGTAAAATATCACATCAGTTGCATCTGTGTCCATTTATCTAACATTTTGTCGGAAATTCTACCATTATTACTAATAACATGAAGCAGAGTCAAAATTTCTTAAAATTATGATTGCAATTTTACATCACATAATAACGAATTTTGGGATATGGCCGGTTTGTTAAAAAAAAAAAAATTAATAAGGAAACAGCTTTACCTTTCTCTTCTGATACAGAGTGATGACTCTTTAGCTACCTTTAATCTGTTATTATTTATGAATCGATTTGTATTTTTCAACACTGTTAGTATCTTTGTTTATTATTACTGCATGCTATGTTTATTATTTCTGCATGCTAAACAATTAAAAGAAAAGTTCTTTGCACTAAACATGAATGATATACAATATTCTAAAATTGTGGGAGAGTTAATATTAGTCAAAGGGTAAATACAGTATCTTATAAGATAGTATTAAGGGGTCAGCTGTAAAATCTGTATTCAGTTCATGCTTAATTGTACTGGGTTATGATATAAAATCATTATGAAGAAAATAAAAGTTGACCTTAAAAATTACGTTTAGATGTACCCTCTTCAAACTCTCTTAAGCAGGAGCAAAAATGTGTCTTATATGTCTAAAACACAAGCTATTATGTTTCTACAACACAAAGCCTTTAACTGATCCCCATCCATCAAGCTATTATATTTCTATGAAACAAAGCCTTCAACGATCCCCACTCACCAAGCTATTATATTTCTACAACACAAAGCCTTTAACTGATCCCCATTCATCAAGCTATTATATTTCCAAGAAACAAAGCCTTTAACTGATCCCCACCCACCAGGCTATTATATTTCTACAACACAGATCTATTAATTGATCCCCAATTCACCAACTAATGAATTATCACCATTCATGATATGGGTATCATACACAAAGGAGATGCAGTGTGGGAACATGATGTGGAACACTATATGTACTGTAGTCTACATACCAGAAAATTGAGTGCGAGTATGGAATTGGACTTTAGGCCCTGCAAGTGAAAGCAAATCTTTTTAGCTGCAATGCATTTATATTCAGAGTATGCATTCTTAGTTTATTAGCTTTAGAAATATTTCAAGTTTATAGCGTGAAAAAGATGCAAGTGCTTAAAGTCTCATGTAGAAAGAAACAGTAAAGTCATTGTAAATTTTAAGTATACTGTCAGTACATACTCACAAATGTCCAATACTCTATGTAATTAATAGGCAAAAATTCCACAAAATGTGAAAACAAATCCACAAACAAAAAAATTTCTAAACAAACAAAATTTAACAATTATTAAGGTTATGCAACAAAATTATGCAAATAAAAGACTATAACAAAATTAACAACAAGATTAGATAATATCACAATTATGGTCAATCTATTATACCAGAGCAGTGTGACTAAAACAGATATAAAATACCTAATAACACAGAGAAAAGACTCAGTGAACAGAACAATGATCATAGATACTGTACTTCACAACTACATGTATTACGTACCGCAAAATTCAAGGACAGTAAAGACTTTGACCTGAAACCCTGCAATATGGAGCAGATAATTACCCACTGCATCTTTATCTTTCATTCAAGCTTTGATTAGAGCTATTTCTAATCTCGCCATATTCAACACAGTACATGTATACAGTAAACTACGGTACAGGTTTCCCTTGCTTTATACAGACTCACTATATTCACATTCACTATTATGCAATGCCCCATTTCTATCTGTAATTCTGCATGTACAATACACATTTGCTATATGCAATTGGTCATTCTGCAAAGAGTATTGAACATTCTTATCATGCAGAATTAAGTGTTTATAGCCTGGGTGTGCTACAATGCCCCCAAAAATAAACTGGACCTCCCCTTCATTATCATGAAAATTATTAAAAAGCAGCCATATAAACACTATAGAACAAGAATTGCAATAGTGTACTTGGTATTTATGTTCATATTTTGTTGTCTTTCCCATCTGGGCAGGTTTTCACTGCCCAGCCAGTACCTGACCAACCGGGCTGTGGTTCGTATGTTAGCTTGTATGTGGCCAGCAGTAATAGCCTGGCTGATCAGATCTTGATCCACCATGAGGCCTGGTCTCAGATAGGGCGACGGGGGCGTTGACCCCCGAAACCCTCTCCAGGTAAACTCCATTGCTGCTGGCATTACATTGTAAACCTCAATATTTTTCTCAGCAAGTCAGGGAATAGTCTGGACCTCAGTCCTATTCAGAATGCCTGGAATATCATGAAAAAAAAAAAAAGATGGAATCCTGCCACATTGCATCCACATATCCACACTGTGCCAGCAGCAACAACTCAAGGTTATTTGGGTCAACCAGTTATCCACTGATTACTTCAGGATTCTGAATGAAAGCATGCCCAAACAGCCTCAAGTGGACATCAAGGCCAAGGAGGAGATGACAAAATATTAATGTAAGTACTAAGTATTGCAGATTTTGTTCTGTAATGTTTATATTGCTGCTGTTTAACAATTTTTGTATTAATAAAGGGAGAGATCTGGATTATTCTTTGTGGGAACTGCAAGTACAGCTACCATGGCTCTGGAAAGCATCTACTGTATATAGCGAGGGACACCTGTAGTTTTACCAAACATTTTATTAAAAAGTTGATCAAATAAAAATATTGTATATTGCTTAACAAAACATTATTAGGAAAAAAATTCAACAGCAGCAACACAGAAACTCTTATTATAGTGATGTGTAATGATACACATACACATATAGGTGGGTATACACACTAAAGATTAAAGATTTTATTTCTCTGCAATGGTTACAATGTTTTATTACAATATTGATTTGTTAAGTACAAAGAAAACCACTATCATGCCAGGGAATTTCGGGCAAACTAATCCTAGTACATAATAACTATACTTAAGTCTAGACAAGATGAGAATGGTTAACTTTGTTATAAATCTTTATATTATCTTAATACTAATGTGAGGTAGTCAGGATGGAGGTTTATAAGAATAATAATTTTGAAAGTTGCACATAATAAAAACAATATTACAATTAATGGTTCAAACAGTAATATTTTATGGGTTGGCAGATGTTTTAATAGACTAGAGGTCATATAATACAATATTTGGGAGAGTTGCTTCAAACTGATTAGTTGTTTTGGTTGATTTGGTTAGTATTGAGAAATGAGATGATTTTTAAGCATAGCCCTAAATTTGAACACAGTCAGGGGATCCTTAATCGGTTCAAGTAGTGAATTTCAGATCTTTGGGCCTTTCATGTGCACTGCATTTTTGTATAGTGTGAGACTGACACGAGGGATGTCGAAGAGTGCCTTGTGCCTTGCATTGTGACTGTGCGTTCTGTTGTAGCTGTCAAGGAGAAGTTTAAGCGGAGGGTTTATAATAGAGTTTAATGTTCTGTACATATAAAAGACACATTAATATGAGTGTATGTCTTGTACATTTAGTAGGTTCAGACTTTTAAAAAGTGGTGAGGTGTGCTGTCTGGCACAGGAGTTGGTAATCATACACACAGCAGCTTTTCGTTGGGTTATGAAAGGTTTAAGGTGGTTGGCTTTGGTTGACCCCAGGCACAAATACCATGGGTGAGATAGGGATATATTAAAAGTTGTATAGGGTAAGGAGTGTTGTTTAGGGCACATAGTACTGTATCTTAGAAAGGATGCCTACTGATCTGGAAATTTTCTTAGATATATGCTGGATGTGGGGATGAAATTTAAGATTACAGTCAAGGTGAAAACCTAGAAATTTACCCTTAGTGTGTCTTGTAATGGGGGAACCATTTATCGATATATTAAGTTGGATATTTAAGGCTCTGTTTCCAAACAGCATGAAGTATGTTTACTCAAACATACACACACAGGTCCACACCACACACAACCACACCACACAAAACCACACATCACACATAGCCACACCACACATACAACCACACCACACACACACCATGCCTCACCTTACAAAACCACACCACACCACACACAGCCACATAACCATACAACACATAACCACACCACACCACACACAACCTCACCACACAACCACACCACACACACACACACACACAACACACACCACACCTTACACAACCACATTACACCACACAACCTCACCACACAACCACATTACACCACACAACCTCACCACACAACCACACCACACACAACCACACCACACACAAAACAGGCCAAGTGTCTCTCAATGAGTGCCTTTGCCAACTAGTAACTACTACTATCTACTTATACACACTTACCCACACACCACACTTACACTTGCACACATGCTTACATTTACATGCACATAAGAGAGGCCAAGTGTCTTTCTTAGTGACAAGAGCCTTTGTAGACAGTAGGCCTACCTAGTGGGTAGGCCTAGTGTCTACAAAGACCTGATCAACCAGGTTGTTACTGCTGGCCTGGTTGATCAGGCCAGCAGATGACAAATGGAAACTAACACACACACATACAGCTGTGAATCACCCCTACAAGAACATATAGGTACACACAAACACACACAAAACTCTGATGGAATAATAAATAAGTGGGAGGAGTGGCACGAAAGAGTCAAAGAGGCATCACCGGATTTCACAGCCCTCACAGAAACCAAGCTCACAGGGATGATAACAGATGCCATCTTTCCAACAGGATATCAGATCCTGAGGAAAAACAGAGGAAACAGAGGGGGGTGGAGGAATGGCACTGCTGGTCAAAAACCGATGGGATTTTGATGAGCTGGAGAGAGGAGACAGAGGAGAAGCAAGAGATTACATAATACTAACACTTCAGTCTGGAGGTCCCAAGGTGGTAATTGCTGTGATGTATAACCCACCACAGAACAGCAGGAGGCCAAGGCAAGAATATGATGAGAGTAATAGAGCAATGGTTGACACACTAGGTGAAGTGGCCAGAAGGGCTCATGCAAGCAGGGCAAAGCTACTGATCATGGGTGACTTCAACCATAAGGAAGTCAATTGGGAGAACTTGGATCCACACTGAGGCCAAGAAACGTGGAGGGCTAAGATGATGGAGGCGGTACTGGAACACCTCATGTGCCAACATGTAAGGGACACTACCAGAGAGAGAGGAGAGGAGAGGAGAGGATGAAACAGCAAGATTGGACCTAGTATTCAAATTGAGTAGTGCAGATACTGAGAACAGCACATATGAAAGACCCCTGGGGGGCAGTGATCATGTGGTTTTAAGCTTCGAATATACAGTAGAGTTACAAGTGGAGGGGGAAGCAGGAAGGGCTGGACGAATGAAGCCAAACTACAAGAAAGGGGACTACGCAAGCATGAAGAACTTCCTCAACAGGGTTCAGTGGGACAGAGAACTGGCAGGGAAGTCAGTAGACGAGATGATGGAATATGTAACAACGATATGCAAGGAAGCTGAGGAGAGGTTTGTACCCAAGGGTAACAGGAATAATGAAAAAGCCAGGATGAGCCCATGGTTCACCCAAAGGTGCAGGAAGGCCAAAACCAAGTGTGCTAGGGAATAGAAGAAGTATAGAAGGCAAAGGATCCAGGAGAATAAGGAGACCAGTCATAGAGCCAGAAATAAATATGCACAGGTAAGACGGGACACCCAAAGGCGATATGAGAATGACACAGCAGTGAAAGCTAAATGTGACTCAAAACTGTTGTACAGCCACATCAGGAGGAATACAACAGTCAAGGGCTAGGTAATCAGGCTGAGGAAGGAAGGAGGGGAGGTCACAAAAAACGACTGCAAATTATGTGAGGAGCTCAACAGGAGATTCAAAGAAGTGTTCACAGAGGAGACAGAAGGGCCTCCAGAAAGTCAGAGTGGTGGGGTACACCATCAAGTCTTGGACACAATACATACAACCGAGGAAGAAGTGAAGAGGCTGTTAAGCGAGCTAGACACCTCAAAGGCGATAGGGCCAGATAACATCTCTCCATGGGTCCTGAGAGAGGGAGCAGAGGCGCTTTGTGTACCACTAACAACCATCTTCAACACATCTATCAAAAAAGGATGACTACCGGAAGTATGGAAGACAGCAAATGTAGTCCCAGTCTTTAAAAAAGAAGACAGACATGAAGCATTGAACTACAGACCAGTGTCACTGACATGTATAGTATGCAAAGTCATGGAAAAAATTATCAAGAGGAGTAGTAGTGGAGCAACTAGAAAGGAATGAGCTTATCAACGACAGCCAGCACAGCTTCAGAGATGGGAAATCCTGCGTCACAAACCTACTGGAGCTCTATGACAGGGTGATGGCAGTAAGACAAGAGAGAGAGAGAGGGGTGGGTAGATTGCATTTTCCTGGACTGTAAGAAGGCATCTGACACAGTTCCACACAAGAGATTAGTGCGGAAGCTGGAGGACCAGGCAGGGATAACAGGGAAGGCACTACAGTGGATCATGGAATACCTGTCCAGAAGACAACAGCGAGTCATGGTACATGGCGAGGTGCCAGAGTGGGTGCCGGTAATGAGCGGGGTGCCACAGGGATCAGTCCTAGGACTGGTGCTGTTTCTGGTATTTGTGAATGACACGATGGAAGGAATAGACTCCAAAGTGCCCCTGTTTGCAGATGATGTGAAGTTGATGAGAAGAATTCAATTGGACAAAGACCAGGCAGAACTACAGAGGGATCTGGACAGACTGCAGGCCTGGTCCAGAGACTGGCTCCTGGAGTTCAACCCCACCAAGTGCAAAGTCATGAAGATTGGGGAATGGCAAAGAAGACCACAGATGGAGTACAATCTAGGGAGCCAGAGCCTACAAACCTCACTCAAGGAAAAGAATCTTGGTGTGAGTATAACACTGGGAACATCTCCTGAGGCACACATCAACCAAATGACTGCTGTAGCATACGGGTGCCTGCCAAACTTAAAAACAGCATTCCAACATTTAAATAGGGAGCCATTCAGGACTTTGTACACTGTGTACATTAGGCCCATATTGGAATATGCAGTGCCAGTTTGGAACCCTCACCTAGCCAAGCATGTAAGGAAACTAGAGAAAGTGCAAAGGTTTGCAACAAGACTAGTCCAGGAGCTAAGAGGTATGTCCTACGAGAAGAGGTTAAAGAAAATAGACCTGACAACACTGGAAGACAGGAGAGTTAGGGGGGATATGATAACGATATATAAAATACTCCTAGGTAGTAGGTTGGTAGACAGCAACTGCCCAGGGAAGTACTACCGCCCTGCCAAGTGAGTGTAAAACTGAAGCCTGTAATTGTTTTACACGGTGGAAGGATTGCTGGTGTCTTTTTACGTCTTGCTACTTCTACTTACACTTAGGTCACACTACACATGCATGTACAAGCATATATATATATATATATATACAGTGGACCCCCGCATAACGATGGCATCGCATAGCGATTTTTCCGCATAACGATTACTTTTATCGCAAAATTTTTGCCCCGCATACCGATTAAAAACCCGCATACCGATTTTCGTCCGAGACGCGTCCAATGTGCCCTCAGCCAGCCTCACATGTGCCGCTCCGTCCCATTGTTTACCAGCCAGCCTCCGCGGTAACATCCAAGCATACACTCGGAATATTTCGTATTATTACAGTATTTTCGGTGCTGTTTCTGGAAAATAAGTGACCATGGGCCCCAAGAAAGCTTCTAGTGCCAACCCTACACCTCAAAGGGTAAGAATTACTATAGAGATGAAGAAAGAGATAATTGATAAGTATGAAAGTGGAGTGCGTATAGCCGACCTAGTCAAGCTGTACAAGAAACCCCAATCAACCATCGCTACTATTGTGGGCACCAGAAAGACAATCAAGGAAGCTGTTCTTGCCAAAGGTTCAACTGTGTTTTCGAAACAAAGATCGCAATTGATGGAAGATGTTGAGAGACTCTTATTGGTGTGGATAAATGAAAAACAGATAGCAGGAGATAGCGTCTCTCAAGCGATCATATGTGAAAAGGCTAGGAAGTTGCATGACGATTTAATTAAAAAAATGCCTGCAACTAGTGATGATGTGAGTGAATTTAAGGCCAGCAAAGGTTGGTTTGAGAGATTTAAGAAGCGTAGTGGCATCCATAGTGTGATAAGGCATGGTGAGGCTGCCAGTTCGGACCACAAAGCGGCTGAAAAATATGTGCAGGAATTCAAGGAGTACATAGAAACTGAAGGACTGAAACCTGAACAAGTGTTTAATTGTGATGAAACAGGCCTGTTCTGGAAGAAAATGCCAAGCAGGACCTACATTACTCAGGAGGAAAAGGCACTCCCAGGACATAAGCCTATGAAAGACAGGCTTACTTTGTTGATGTGTGCCAATGCTACTGGTGATTGCAAAGTGAAGCCTTTATTAGTGTATCACTCTGAAACTCCCAGAGCGTTCAGGCAAAAGAATGTCCTCAAGGATAATTTGTGTGTGCTGTGGAGGGCAAACAGTAAGGCATGGGTCACTAGGGAATTTTTCTATAACTGGTTACACCATGCATTTGCCCCCAATGTGAAAAATTACCTAACTGAAAAGAAATTAGAACTTAAGTGCCTCCTGGTGTTAGACAATGCCCCTGGTCATCCTACAGACGTGTCAGAGCGACTTTATGGGGACATGAGCTTCATTAAGGTGAAGTTTTTGCCTCCTAATACCACTCCTCTCCTGCAGCCCATGGACCAGCAGGTTATTTCCAACTTCAAGAAACTGTACACAAAAGCTCTGTTTGAAAGGTGCTTTGTAATGACCTCAGAAACTCAACTGACTCTAAGAGAGTTTTGGAGAGATCACTTTAATATCCTCAATTGTGTAAACCTTATAGGTAAGGCTTGGGAGGAAGTGACAAAGAGGACCTTGAACTCTGCTTGGAAGAAACTGTGGCCAGAATGTGTAGACAAAAGGGATTTTGAAGGGTTTGAGGCTAACCCTGAGAATCCTGTGCCAGTTGAGGAATCCATTGTGGCATTGGGAAAGTCCTTGGGGTTGGAGGTTAGTGGGGAGGATGTGGAAGAGTTGGTGGAGGAGGACAATGAAGAACTAACCACTGATGAGCTGATAGATCAACTTCAACAGCAAGAGGCCACACCTGAGGAAATTGCTTCGGAGGAGGGGAGAGAGAAATTGAAGAAGTTGCCTACTTCAAAGATTAAGGAAATCTGTGCAAAGTGGCTTGAAGTGCAAACCTTCATGGATGAAAATCACCCTCACACAGCTATTGCAAGCCGTGCTGGTGATTATTACACTGACAATGTTGTGAAACACTTTAGGCAAGTCATAAAGGAACGAGAGGTACAGGCCACTATGGACAGATATCTTGTGCGAAAGAAGTCCAGTGACTCTGAAGCTGGCCCTAGTGGCATTAAAAGAAGAAGGGAAGTAACCCCAGAAAAGGACTTACTACCTCAAGTCCTAATGGAAGGGGATTCCCCTTCTAAACACTAACACACTCTCTCCCCTCCTCCCATCCCATCAATCATCACCAGATCTTCAATAAAAGTAAGTGTCATTTAATTGTGCATGCCTTTTTCAGTTTGTGTGTATTAAAATTAACATTTCATGTGGTAAAAAAAATTTTTTTTCATACTTTTGGGCGTCTTGCACGGATTAATTTTATTTCCATTATTTCTTATGGGGAAAATTGATTCGCATAACGATTATTTCGCATAACGATGAGCCCTCTTGCACGGATTAAAATCGTTAACCGGGGGTCCACTGTATATATATATATATATATATATATATATATATATATATATATATATATATATATATATATATATATATATATGGATTTGGAAAAGGCGTATGACAGGGTGGATAGGGGGGCAATGTGGCAGATGTTGCAAGTGTATGGTGTAGGAGGTAGGTTACTGAAAGCAGTGAAGAGTTTTTACGAGGATAGTGAGGCTCAAGTTAGAGTATGTAGGAAAGAGGGAAATTTTTTCCCAGTAAAAGTAGGCCTTAGACAAGGATGTGTGATGTCACCGTGGTTGTTTAATATATTTATAGATGGGGTTGTAAGAGAAGTAAATGCGAGGGTTTTGGCAAGAGGCGTGGAGTTAAAAGATAAAGAATCACACACAAAGTGGGAGTTGTCACAGCTGCTCTTTGCTGATGACACTGTGCTCTTGGGAGATTCTGAAGAGAAGTTGCAGAGATTGGTGGATGAATTTGGTAGGGTGTGCAAAAGAAGAAAATTAAAGGTGAATACAGGAAAGAGTAAGGTTATGAGGATAACAAAAAGATTAGGTGATGAAAGATTGAATATCAGATTGGAGGGAGAGAGTATGGAGGAGGTGAACGTATTCAGATATTTGGGAGTGGACGTGTCAGCGGATGGGTCTATGAAAGATGAGGTGAATCATAGAATTGATGAGGGAAAAAGAGTGAGTGGTGCACTTAGGAGTCTGTGGAAACAAAGAACTTTGTCCTTGGAGGCAAAGAGGGGAATGTATGAGAGTATAGTTTTACCAACGCTCTTATATGGGTGTGAAGCGTGGGTGATGAATGTTGCAGCGAGGAGAAGGCTGGAGGCAGTGGAGATGTCATGTCTGAGGGCAATGTGTGGTGTGAATATAATGCAGAGAATTCGTAGTTTGGAAGTTAGGAGGAGGTGCGGGATTACCAAAACTGTTGTCCAGAGGGCTGAGGAAGGGTTGTTGAGGTGGTTCGGACATGTAGAGAGAATGGAGCGAAACAGAATGACTTCAAGAGTGTATCAGTCTGTAGTGGAAGGAAGGCGGGGTAGGGGTCGGCCTAGGAAGGGTTGGAGGGAGGGGGTAAAGGAGGTTTTGTGTGCGAGGGGCTTGGACTTCCAGCAGGCATGCGTGAGCGTGTTTGATAGGAGTGAATGGAGACAAATGGTTTTTAATACTTGACGTGCTGTTGGAGTGTGAGCAAAGTAACATTTATGAAGGGATTCAGGGAAACCGGCAGGCCGGACTTGAGTCCTGGAGATGGGAAGTACAGTGCCTGCACTCTGAAGGAGGGGTGTTAATGTTGCAGTTTAAAAACTGTAGTGTAAAGCACCCTTCTGGCAAGACAGTGATGGAGTGAATGATGGTGAAAGTTTTTCTTTTTCGGGCCACCCTGCCTTGGTGGGAATCGGCCGGTGTGATAATAAAATAATATATGGATATATATGAATATATATGGATGAATTTGGTAGGGTGTGCAAAAGAAGAAAATTAAAGGTGAATACAGGAAAGAGTAAGGTTATGAGGATAACAAAAAGATTAGGTGATGAAAGATTGAATATCAGATTGGAGGGAGAGAGTATGGAGGAGGTGAACGTATTCAGATATTTGGGAGTGGACGTGTCAGCGGATGGGTCTATGAAAGATGAGGTGAATCATAGAATTGATGAGGGAAAAAGAGTGAGTGGTGCACTTAGGAGTCTGTGGAGACAAAGAACTTTGTCCTTGGAGGCAAAGAGGGGAATGTATGAGAGTATAGTTTTACCAACGCTCTTATATGGGTGTGAAGCGTGGGTGATGAATGTTGCAGCGAGGAGAAGGCTGGAGGCAGTGGAGATGTCATGTCTGAGGGCAATGTGTGGTGTGAATATAATGCAGAGAATTCGTAGTTTGGAAGTTAGGAGGAGGTGCGGGATTACCAAAACTGTTGTCCAGAGGGCTGAGGAAGGGTTGTTGAGGTGGTTCGGACATGTAGAGAGAATGGAGCGAAACAGAATAACTTCAAGAGTGTATCAGTCTGTAGTGGAAGGAAGGCGGGGTAGGGGTCGGCCTAGGAAGGGTTGGAGGGAGGGGGTAAAGGAGGTTTTGTGTGCGAGGGGCTTGGACTTCCAGCAGGCATGCGTGAGCGTGTTTGATAGGAGTGAATGGAGACAAATGGTTTTTAATACTTGACGTGCTGTTGGAGTGTGAGCAAAGTAACATTTATGAAGGGATTCAGGGAAACCGGCAGGCCGGACTTGAGTCCTGGAGATGGGAAGTACAGTGCCTGCACTCTGAAGGAGGGGTGTTAATGTTGCAGTTTAAAAACTGTAGTGTAAAGCACCCTTCTGGCAAGACAGTGATGGAGTGAATGATGGTGAAAGTTTTTCTTTTTCGGGCCACCCTGCCTTGGTGGGAATCGGCCGGTGTGATAATAAAAAAAAAAAAAAAAAATATATATATATATATATATAAATATATATATATATATAAATATATATATATATATATATATATATATATATATATATATATATATATATATATATACACACACACACCCCTTTGGGTTTTCTTCTATTTTCTTTCTAGTTCTTGCTCTTGTTTATTTCCTCTTACCTCCATGGGGAAGTGGAACAGAATTCTTCCTCCATAAGCCATGCGTGTTGTAAGAGGCGACTAAAATGCCAGGAACAAGGGGCTAGTAACCCTTTCTCCTGTATATATTACTAAATGTAAAAGGAGAAACTTTCGTTTTTCCTTTTGGGCCACCCCGCCTTGGTGGGATACGGCCGGTGTGTTGAAAGAAAGAAGAAATATAAAATACTTTGGGGGCCCAGTCCCTGGACCCATTACGTACCTCTGTTATCTGTAAATACCTTTGTAACTTGTCATGACTGTGACCAGACCTACCTGGAGTTCATTACCTTTATAAATTGTGAGTTCATTACCTTTGTAAATTGTGAGTTCATTACCTCTGTAACTTGCTCAGCTATGAAAACTTTGGAGTCCAGTCCCTGGACCAATTATGTACCTCTGTAATCTTTTGACTACTGCCCACAGGATGGGTATGGGGTGCATAATAAACATATTAAACTAACTTAAACTAACTGAGAGGTATAGACAAGGTGGACAGAGACAGGATGTTCCAGAGATGGGACACACAGCAAGGGGTCACAATTGGAAGCTGAAGACTCAGATGAACCACAGGGATGTTAGGAAGCATTTCTTCAGTCACAGAGTTGTCAGGAACTGGAATAGCCTGGGTAATGATGTAGTGAAGGCAGGATCCATACATAGCTTTAAGAAGAGGTATGATAAAGCTCACAGAGCAGGAAGAGTGACCGGGTAGCAGCCAGTTGAAGAGGCGGGGCCAGGAGCTGTGATTCAACCCCCACAACCACAACTAGATGAGTACAACTAGGTGAGTACACACACACAAAAAAAAAAACTCACACTCACAAATATACAAGCACACATACAAACAAGCATTGACAAGTACACTTATCTGCCCTTACACCCCCACATCACAGAAACACACATTTTTTTGTGTGTAAGAGAATAAATGGCAAATAAAAGGCACTCTCAAAAACATGGAGAGGAGGGGAATGAAGGAGGTGGTTGGCACTGCCATCCACCTCAACCAAGAGAGAGGAAGGAGTCTGACAGATCGTTCCCTTTGGACAGTAACTAGCAGTTTGAAACGAAGCAAGAGATAACCTCACAAACATGTTAAATAGGGTGCTGTGGCAGAAGAAAGAGCAATACAGCTGGAAGAAGAAATGTCAAGGCTGAAAAGGACTATAGAAGGAGGAACAATGAGGAAGACTATTGAAAGCTAGTTCAATTCCCTCCAGAAGAAAATGGTGACAACATGTAACAAAGCCAGTGAAGAGGTTGCACAGAGGTAAATAAGGCTAATTTTGCAAGACGTAGCCCCAATACTGGAAGAGGAAGTAATAAAGCCAACGAAGAAAATGAGATGGAGGTCAATAGAGACAGAAACAGTGAAAGTAATTAAGGTAGTCCAGAGGTTCGGAGAGAACAACAGAATCAGTGGCAAGTTTGCTCTCTGAAGACTGGGAGGCTAAGAAGGTAATAAGAAAGACAGCAAGGGAAATGGTAAAAACAAGCATATGAGAGAAAACTTGGAGTGATTGTAAACAACAGATAATCACTCAAGGGCCATATTACTGAAATACTGAATGAGATTCAGATGGGATATTAGCAATCTAAGATAACTTTCAAATATATCAATGGTGAAATGCTTGCTAAACAAGCATTTACAATACTGTATATGTTGGAACTAAAACAGAATATGTAACTGTAGTCTAGTGTCCACATAAGAAATTTAGAAAGTTTAAAGTGCAACAAAATGGGCTCCAGAATTAAACAAATTTTGACTTACAAATAGTAGCTAAAAGGTTTGAAAATGCCCTTGCTGAAGAGAAGAAAAAGAGATGAGACATTTTAAATGGTTATTGATGAATCAAAAGGAAGACTTATGGGAAAAATTAAGAGGGAGAAAAAGAGTCCATAAATTTTAACTTAGAAGAAAATGAAAACAAAGTCAGTACAAAGTAAGGCATTTCTTTCCAAACAGCATGGCAGATGCCTGGAATGACCTCACAGAGAAGGTGGTATTTTGCTACAATCCCAGTACATTTTTATAGTATGTAAGACACATTAATTAATGCTGGAAGCATTAAAGAAAAGAAAACTTTCATTTTTCTTTTTAGTTCACCCCTGCCTTGGTGGGATATGGCCGATTCATTGAAAAAAAAAAAAAATACAGTTGATACATGATCACAGCATACAAAATACTTCAGAGCATGGACAAGGCAACCAAGAACAGACTCTGCTTAGGGAATATCCAAAATAAGTAGACAGGGGTGGAAACTACACACCCATCCAAGTCAGTTATGTCAGGAAACATTGCAACATAGCAGTGAATGGGATAGAGAATGACACACTAGAAGCAAAATCTATACATGTGTTTTATGTATATAGTGACATACAATAAAGTTCATTCACATCAGTCAAACAAAGGGTAAGAGGTGGGCATGAGAACCAGGGTTCATGTCCATAAACTCTTAATAAGTAATTACAATTATAGGTACAATAAGTAGTCACACAGAAAGCCTTTTATCCTACAAAAAATTATTAGGTCATGAGCCCAAGCCTCAAATGTAATCTAACAATACATTATATCTTCCATATACTGTATACTGATAAACTATAGCCTCTCAAATGTCTTACCGAGTCACCATTGACTTGCCCTTGAGCAGATTCCCAGGGTTGGGGAGCCTCTTCACAGCCCAGTGCTGCTAGTGGATCATGAATCAAGCTATGCTGGTGTTGAAGCCACGACTCCTTGCACCGTAGTTCGTTTAGTTCACGGCGCAGGACATCACTTGCTCGCTTTAACACTGGTAATCTGGTGAAATGAAAAAAATGCAATTTTTTCTTAAGTGGATTTTGTAGGTAAATGAGGAGGACATTATTACCTGGAGTTTACCTGGAGAGAGTTTCGGGGGTCAACGCCCCCGCGGCCCGGTCTGTGACCAGGCCTCCTGGTGGATCAGCCCCTGATCAACCAGGCTGTTGCTGCTGGCTGCACGCAAACCAACGTACGAGCCACAGCCCGGCTGATCAGGAACTGACTTTAGGTGCTTGTCCAGTGCCAGCTTGAAGACTGCCAGGGGTCTGTTGGTAATCCCCCTTATGTGTGCTGGGAGGCAGTTGAACAGTCTCAGGCCCCTGACACTTATTGTATGGTCTCTTAACGTGCTAGTGACACCCCTGCTTTTCATTGGGGGGATGTTGCATCGTCTGCCAAGTCTTTTGCTTTCGTAGTGAGTGATTTTCGTGTGCAAGTTCGGTACTAGTCCCTCTAGGATTTTCCAGGTGTATATAATCATGTATCTCTCCCTCCTGCGTTCCAGGGAATACAGGTTTAGAAACCTCAAGCGCTCCCAGTAATTGAGGTGTTTTATCTCCGTTATGCAGTTATGTGGTTAGGGGTATGAATTTGATATACTGAGGACCCCATTCAAAATCCACCCAGGATAAACTTCACCTAAATTGCAACAAATTTTAACATGGTGAATGATGTCAGCCAACCCTTATCACTAACTAAATATGCCAAAACTGAGATCCACACGGTCTCGATCCATTTTATTAAAAAGAGCTATGAATTTATATGTCTATGGGTCCACTAATGCTTCCAAGGCTCTGAGTTTCATCTTAAAACTTACCTTGAAGACTGTACATCAAGCAAATTTTGATGTAATGATCACAAATCCGAGCTTGTTTAGTCTTTATCAATACATAAAGGTGGTGACCCTACAGATTTAAACAACTATAGGCCAATATCAAAATTACCATTGCTATCCAAAATCTTTGAGAAACTCGTGCACAGGAGACTATATTCATTTATAATGGCACAAAACATACTCAACCCTTGCCAATTTGGATTCAGGAAAAATAAAAGCACTAACAATGCAATCATAAAAATGCTAGATCTGCTTTACACAGCACTGGAAAATAAGGAATATCCACTAGGAATTTTTATTGACCTAAGAAAAGCTTTTGACACAGTAGACCATGGCATCCTACTCCACAAACTTGACCATTATGGTATAAGAGGCCATGCGCTTGCATATTTCAAATCTTACCTTACTAATAGGTATCAGTATGTCACCATTAAAGACACACATCAACAACACAGCCACTTGATACTGGAGTTCCGCAGGGAAGTGTCCTTGGTCCCCTGTCCTTCCTCATATACATCAATGATCTTCCAAACATATCTCAACACCTGAACCCCATTCTCTTTGCTGACGACACGACTTATGTCATCTCTCACCCTAATCTTGCCACCCTCAACACCATTGTTAATGAGGAGCTGATCAAAATATCGACTTGGATGACAGCCAATAAACTTACGCTTAATGCTGACAAAACCTACTATATTATGTTTGGTAACAGAGCAGGAGATGCGCAAATTAACATTAAGATCGACAACACTCTAATTGCCAGGCATAATGAGGGCAAATTCCTAGGCCTATACCTTGACAACAACCTGAACTTCAGCACCCATATCCAACACATAACCAAAAAAGTATCCAAAACGGTTGGGATCCTCTCCAAGATACGATACTATGTGCCACAAACTGCCCTTCTCACACTATACCATTCACTTATATATCCATACCTCACCTATGCTATCTGTGCTTGGGGTTCAACTGCAGCAACACACCTAAAGCCAATAATAACCCAACAAAAAGCTGCAGTAAGAATAATCACTAAATCCCATCCCTGGCAACACCCCCCCCCCCACTCTTCATAGATCTAAACTTACTCCCTGTTCAGTACATCCACACTTACTACTGTGCAATCTACATCTACAGACAGGCGCGGATATAAGGGGGGGGCCCAGGGGCCCCGGGCCCCCCCTTTGGCCCTCTTTGGGCTTTGGCCCAGTGTCGTAGCTGGGTTTTCATTTTGGGGCGAGGGGAAGGAGGGGCCAATCCTTTACATGGCGAGGGCATGCCCTCCCGAATTATTTGAGATTTTAAAGCCGATATATATATATATATATATATATATATATATATATATATATATATATATATATATATATATATATATATATATATATATATATATATATATATATATATATATATATATATATATATTTTTACTTTTCTAGACACAAAACTATGCAGATACTCCTTTTCAAGTGGGGGGGGGGCCCACAGCTCTAGTGAGGGAGAGGGGGGCGGACCCCCCAGACTCCCCGTAGTTATGCCACTGCTTTGGGATGCATTTAAATTTGTTTTGCAACTTTGCAAGTTTACAGACCACTAATACCTCTAGCTCCATAACAATACAAAAATGCTTTTTAAGGTTGGATACTTATAATAAACATTTTGGAGCTGTATTGATGCTGAGAATAATGAGATGTGGCAAAAAAAATCGTGGAAATGTCCTAACTTGAAAGAAATTTCGCATAACACCCAGAGAGGCAGGCAGGCTCTGAGAGAGCGAGGCTCAGCCTCAGCGAGCATCAAGCAGTGTTGCATGTTGAGAGCACGTGGTAACATCAGACGGCTGATGCGGCGTGACCCCGTGATGGTGAGTCACCGTCCCCCCGGTATTTCAAGGCTCCAACACACATACTGACTCACTGCGAGCCGGGCACGAACCAGGACGAGAGGGTAAGGGTTCATGAACCATTCAGTGACCTTACTGCACCAGGTAAAGGGGCCAGGGCAAGATTAATACATTAGGCTATTGTGTTTATGCCTGTTTTGGGGCCTTGTGGGACAGTGCCAAAGTGGAGTGGGTTGGAGCCTTGGAGCTATGCCTACGGTAGCCTACCATGAAAGAGTATAATAATAATAATAATAATAATAATAATAATAATGATTGTTATTTTTATTAGGCTAAGTTTCAACATATTTACCCATATCTCTGAGATATGGGTAAATATGTTGAAACTTAGCCTAATAAAAATAACAATTATTATTATTATTATTATTATTATTATTATTATTATACTCTTTCACGGTAGGCTACCGTAGGCATAGCTCCAAGGCTCCAACCACTCCACTCTGGCACTGTCCCACAAGGCCCCAAAACAGGCATAAACACAATAGCCTAATGTATTAATCTTGCCCTGGCCCCTTTACCTGGTGCAGTAAGGTCACTGAATGGTTCATGAACCCTTACCCTCTCGTCCTGGTTCGTGCCCAGCTCGCAGTGAGTCAGTATGTGTAGCTTGAATAGTGAGATATTATCTCACTATTCAAGCTACAAAAGTGTTGAGACCACTATTGAAAACAACAGAAAATTCTGTGAGATATAGTATTCGAATCAAACTGGCAGTGAAAGTTTGTACTAACTTATTTATTATCGTTGGTACTGTATTTCCATTTTTACCCTTTTCATATTTTTTTCGTTATATAGTTTGACTTGACTGTTACTTAGTTACTTAATGGCAGCAGCCACAAAACAGTAACAACTTACAACGACAGCTATCAGTAAAGGACTATCTTTTTTTTTCATCACTCTGAAGGATGCCAGTTTCAATTTTATTGTTTCAGTGAAAATAGGTAAAGCTTTGTTGAGTTAATTCCTTCTCATTCTCACAAGGAGTGTAACATGAAGCGAGCCGGGAGTGAGAGGAAGATCACCTCGTTCTTCAAGACAAAAGTGATCCAGAAGAGTGATGATGGTGACCATGACAGCAATGAGCCCGAGAAACATCCAGGCACTTCAACATCAACAGCTGTCGAAGCTGACGTTGCCGTTAAGGAGCATGAGGAAGAGGAGCTCTCTTCTACTCCTGGCACACTGACACTGCCTGCAGCTCCAGTTGACGTTGCGAGCTTCATTGGAAACAAAGTGGCTACAGACGCCGAGATAATGGCCATAATCTATCAGAAGGCCCCGTCTGCTGAATCGCTACCCCTCTGCGACGAAGGTGGTCATAGAAGGTGATTCCAGCCAAGCTGGTGCTCCACATACCCCTGGCTAAAATACTCACAGCTGAACAAGGGCGGATACTGCATAGCCTGTGTTGTGTTCGGCGGGGACACGGGCAGACTTGGAGACCAGAGGCTGGGCATCTTGGTGTTAAAACCAATGTGCAAATACAAAAAGGCCACCAAAGTGCTCAACAACCACAACGCGTGCGGATATCATGCGGCGGCTATGTCGAAAATGGAGGGGTTTGTCGACACTGTACGAAACCCGACGAGGGCTGTGGACACTATGCTACACTCGAAGAGGAAGGAGCAGGTAGAAACCAACCGGCGCCTGCTGGTTCCAGTCATTGAGACCATCCTCTTCTGCGGACGAAATATGCTGCCCCTCCGTGGACATCGGGATGACGGTCCATTGGACCTCTCTGTTCCGAGCAAGACCGGAGAGGGAGTCTTTAGAGCGCTGCTACATTATCGAGCCCAGGGAGGAGATTCCGACCTCACCCACCTCCTCACCAGCTCTGTCAGCCGGACCAGGATTTCCACCCTCATCAGCAAGACCATTCAGAACGAGTTGATCGATATCACAGGTGGGTCACACATGGAAGTCACACCATAAAATAGCTCTCTTATTCCTCAAGTAAAATACATGCTGAGGGCAGATGTTACTGAGACCTATTTCGCTTCGCAGGTAGATAAGATACAAAATTCCTCACATTGTAAGGTCAGTGTTTTTTTTTTCTCAGAAAAATCGGCCCTCTCATTTGGATCCGAAGAGAAACACTGGCACCTAGAGCAGATGGTTATGCCCATTCATTTAGGTCAGTCCGCCAGTAATTAACAAATAAGAATCCCATTAGTGGAGAAACGGTAATGCTAATGCTCTTTAAACAACCAAAAATTCTGCCGTCGGGCCCCCCCCAAACTTTGTTCCTAGATCCGCGCCTGTCTACAGGACCTTAAATTCCAATATTAACCTTGACCTAAAATGCTTTCTTGATAGTTGTGACAGAACCCACAGGCACAACACCAGACACAAACATCTCTATGACATTCCCCATGTCCGACTAAACCTTTACAAAAATTCAATGTATGTCAGAGGCCCTAAAATCTGGAACACCCTACCTGAAAATTCTAAAACTGCAGACACATTCATCACCTTCAAAACTACCATCAGAAAACATCTTATCTCCCTGATACACCCTGTCAACTAATTATACGAATACCACCTGGTGGTTCACACACTCACTCACCCATTTGACCATAAACAGAAATATCAATCTCAATCTCAAAATAATGAATCTTAACTAGTCATAAGTTGGCCTGTGATACTCCAATACTGAAACTATGTATTGTGCCAAAACAAAAGCATTCACATTGCTAAACTCACAAACTAGTATTTAGTCACTTAGCCATAATACCAACTTACCTCATAATTTTGTAATATTTTAAACTTAAGATTTAATCTAAGTCTGCCTGAAATGCCTAGCCATGCTAGGTGTTCTAGTGGTACACTCTGTAATTATTATTTTACTACATGTAAACCACACAATAACCAAATTCTGTAAACTCAGCATTGTAATCCTTATAGAGAATAAACTTTGAATTTGAATTTCAGGTTTTTCAAAATCTTATAATCAATATTTTGGGTATTTAAAGTTGAAGAATGTTATGGGACTATGGGACCCAACACATATTGATGTGTATAAGTAACAGTTACTCTGAAATACCTAATTATATTGAACTAATGGGGGCACAACTGCTTAAATGTCAGAAGGGCAGATCACCCTTATGGCTGTAAGGCAGCTGAGTCAAGCCTGTTTTTCTCAATATAATAGATTATACTATAGACACACAAACACACAGTTTAAATAAGTAGTTTATAAAGTTGTATTTCTTTTTGTAAAATTAAAGTAAGGTGTGGTAGAGTTGTGGTAACTAGAGAATTGTGCTTGGCAACAGTCTTTTGTTTGGTGGGTGTGGGAGGAGCTTAGCTAGGCCCCTCCCTCTCCCTCTCTCTCACTCTCCTTGGTGGCTTCAAGCTGGTACTAGGTTATAAATGACCATAATTTTTAAAGGGGTGGACCGGTAAGCCAGCGGAAGGCCTCGGTCAGATGACCAAAAGCTCCAAAGGCGGGTCATCATCTGACTAAGACCCGCGTCAGGAAACATTTGTCCTGTTTCCTGACGAAACTTACCTAACCTAACCTTCAAGCTGGTAGGACTTCTGTGTCCTTCTTTTTATTTTTTGGGCATTATGTGTGCCCCAGGGGTGAGTTTTATACCTTAAGTTGTAGCCATCATACCCTGGGTGACTATGGTGTATCAAAACACTGGTTAGTCCAGAGATTAGTCAAGAATAAAGAAGGGCAAATTGCTCAGATGCACCATGTGGGCTGTCCTAGAAGAGCAGCTAAGGGGTGTGCAAGCTTATGTTTTGTAAATTGTATATTCTGTATATATCTACCTGAATATATATATTTTTTGTAATATTAGTTTAAATAACCTGTGAAGAGGGCTGGAGAAAGAATTTCAGAGAAACTGAGGAGGATCAAATATGAAAGTATTGTTGAATTAGACACATGTGCAACTCTTGGGTATCTTTATTGAGGAAACGTTTCGCCACACAGTGGCTTCATCAGTCCATACAAAGGAGAAACTTGAAGAACAGGAGGAGAATGAGATAATCAGTCCCTCAGCCTTGAGTCGATGTGGTCAGTCCATCAATCTTGAATAGATTGATGGACTGACCACATCGACTCAAGGCTGAGGGACTGATTACCTCATTCTCCTCCTGTTCTTCAAGTTTCTCCTTTGTATGGACTGATGAAGCCACTGTGTGGTGAAACGTTTCCTCAATAAAGATACCCAAGAGTTGCACATGTGTCTAATTCAACAACATGTCGGTTCTCTGAACCATTCATCTACAATGAAAGTATTACCATAGACTGATAAGACCTTAATGTAAAAGCTACCCCACACTAGAACATGTAGTGAGAACCATACTATTAAAGTATAAGGGATAACAACGTAACATGCTCCCGGAATTTACACAGTTACTTTTTGCTGATGATACTGTGCTTATGGGAGATTCTAAAGAAAAGTTGCAAAGGTTAGTGGACGAGTTTGGGAGAGTGTGTAAAGGTAGAAAGTTGAAAGTGAACATAGAAAAGTGTAAGGGGATGAGGGTATTAAATGATTTAGATAAAGGAAAATTGGAGAGTAGTATGGAATAAGTGAATGCTTTCAGATATTTGGGAGTTGACGTGTCAGCGGATGGATTTATGAAGGATGAGGTTAACCGTAGAATTGAAGGAAAAAAAGTGAGTGGTGCATGAGGTATATGTGGAGACAAAAAATGTTATCTATGGAGGCAAAGAAGGGAATGTATGAAAGTATAGTGGTAAGAACACTCTTATATGGGCATGAAGCTTGGGTTGTAAATGCTGCAGCAAGGAGACAATTGGAGGCAGTGGAGATGTCCTGTCTAAGGGCAATGTGTGGTGTAAATATTATGCAGAAAATTCGGAGTGTGGAAATTAGGAGAAGGTGTGGAGTTAATAAAAGTATTAGTCAAAGGGCTGAAGAGGGGTTGTTGAGGTGGTTTGGTCATTTAGAGAGAATGGATCAAAGTAGAATGACATGGAGAGCATATAAATCTGTAGGGAAAGGAAGGAGGGGTAAGGGTCATCCTCGAAAAGGTTGGAGGGAGGGGGTAAAGGAGGTTTTGTAGGCGAGGGGCTTGGACCTCCAGCAAGCGTGCGTGAGTGTGTTCAATAGGAGTGAATGGAGACGAATGATATTTGGGACCTGACGAGCTGTTGGAGTGTGAGCAGGGTATTCAAGGAAACCGGTTATTTTTATATAGCCGGACTTGAGTCCTGGAAATGGGAAGTACAATGCCTGCACTTTAAAGGAGGGGTTTGGGATATTGGCAGTTTGGAGGGATATGTTGCGTATCTTTAAACATATATACTTCTAAACTGTTGTATTCTGAGCACCTCTACAAAAACAGTGATTATGTATGAGTGAGGTGAAAGTGTTGAATGATGATATAAAGTATTTTCTTTTTGGGGATTTTCTTTCTTTTTGGGTCACCCTGCCTCGGTGGGAGATGGCCAACTTGTTAAAAAAAAAAAATAGAAATCACCTCATCACTCAAAAATAACAAGAAAAACATCTTACTTAACACCTACCAGTTACTAAAAAAATCCTATATAATTTATGACTGCTCAACTATTTGATAATTTACTTAAAATGTAAAATTGTTGCAATTTCATTATTGTATATTGCGCTTGATGATTGCTCAACTATTTACTCATTACTTCAAACTTAAAATTCTCTCATCTTCATAGTTTTAAATTGTGCTAAACTGTAATACTGTATTTTTTAAATACTATATCAAAAGTTGTAATTATTCTCTATCAAACTTACTAAGGCCATATAGCATGAACTAGTTGAATATTCAATTTTCTTTTATTCACTGTAACTCGCCTAATGACTGTATGGAAAATTACAGCACTGTTAATGCCTTATTAATCTCAAGGTATTCTTCAGCTTTTGACATGCACATATACCAAATTGTTACACTCCTTTGTACAAACATGTATTATGCTAAAATAAACTTGTTATTGTTGTCAAGTTAAGGCTCTTAAAAAGCGGTGGGGTGTGCTGTCGTGTGCAAGAGTTGGTAATCAATCGCACTGCAGTTTTTTGTTGGGTTATTAAAGGTTTACGGTGATTTGCTGTGGTTGAGCCCCATGCACAAATACCATAGGTGAGGTAAGGGCAAATGAGAGATTGGTAAAGAGCAGTACATATTCTGGGTCCCTTATTATTCCTATGTTATGTAAACGACATGCCCATCAGTGTCAAGTGCAAACTCCTACTGTATGCAGATGTCAGTGCTCTATTAGTGTCAGGTAAAGACCCACAAGATATAGCTAATGTAATAACACTGGAACTGGAGTCCTGCAACAAATGGTTAGTAGACAACAAACTATTGTTACACCTCGGTAAAATGGAAGCCATACTCTTTGGCATGAAAGATAAACTGAGGAGGGTAAATAATTTTAATGTCTGGTGTAAAGGAGAACCCATAGCTTCAGTTTCCTCAGTAAAATATCTGGGAATCCCCTTTGACCCATGCATGTCAGGAGAATTGATAGGGAACAGCATAGTAAAGAAAGCGAATTCCAGACTGAAGTTCCTCTACTGACAAGCACAGTGTCTACCTACTGAGGCTCACAGGAACCTATGTCTAGCCCTTATACAATATCATATAGACTACACTTGTTCTTCAAGGTACTCTGCCTTAACAAAAAAAACTGAAGATAGACTGCAAATCAACCAGAACAAAATGGTAAGATTCATCCTGGACTTGGGTTCAAGAGAACATGTAGGCCAGGATGAATTACAACAATTGGATATGCTGAATGTTGAAGACAGAGTAAAATGACTGAAGTTAAATCAAGTTTATAAAATTGCTCACAATGTCCAGAATATCTTGTTGCCAATTTTGTCAAGGCTAGGAACCAAAGCAATCATAGCACTAGGGGGAGAGAGCACAACTTTATAGTACCCACAATCAGTGGCCAGGCTTCAAACACCTTTTATTGTACAGCAATAAAGGAATGGAATAGACTGTCTGTACATGTTAAAGCCAGTCACAGCATGAACCAGTTCAAGAAGAGTGCCAAAAGGTGCCTAATGAATGTAGCGACAGAAAGGGAGGAGAATGATTTTTTTATTTTTTAGCTAACACACATAAAATATAAATAAATCATTTTACTTATTCCTAGTATATCTCCTTTATAGTATAATAATAAGGTATTAAAATAACCCCAATAGAAATAAGTCACTCTGTCCGACTTTTTGGGGTTATCCTAGGTTCTCTACACATAAGCTGCTATGTATGATAATCTACGTAAATGTATTTGTGTATACTTGAGTAAACTTACTTACTAAGAAGAGCCATTTGGAGTAGACAGTACCATATCTTGAAAGGATGCCTACTGTTTTGGAGACATTCTTAGATATTTGCTGTATGTGGGTCTGGAATTTCAGACTGCAGTCAAGGTGGAGACCTAGAAATTTGTCGTGTGTGTGTGTGTCTTGAAATGGGTGAACCATTTATCAATATGTTTAGCTGTACATTTGAAGCTCTGTTTCCAAATAGCATGAAATAGGTTTAGTCTACATTGAAAGTAAGAAGAGGTTACTAGCCTCTTGCTCTCAGCATTTCAGCCGCCTCTTACAATATGCATGGCGTAAAGAAAGCTTCTTTTCTACTTCCCCATGGAGTCATTGTATATATTCATACCAAAATTAACAGCAATTTCTATAAAGTCAAGCAAACATATTAATATTACAGTTATCAGGCTTTTCTCGCTTATGTTAAGAATTGCTCTCCCACACCAGTGTCCAGCAGTAGTTGGCCATCAAATTGATCACCAAATTTCCCTGATATCTCTTCTCCACGATGGCCGTCTTGGTGAAATCATTCACTGTGGGGTTCCATTACACAGAAACCATACAAGAAGAAAAATTAAGGTCAGATTTGAATTTAGCATCCCAAAATTGGTTAGAATTTTTTTTTTTTCAACAAGTCGGCCGTTTCTCACAGAGGCAGGGTGACCCAAAAAGAAAGAAAATCCCCAAAAAGAAAATACTTTTATCATTCAACACTTTCAACTCATTCATAATCACTGTTTTTGCAGAGGCAGCCAGATACAACAGTTTAGAGGCATATATAAAGATATATAACATATCCCTCCAAACTGCCAATATCCCAAACCCCTCCTTTAAAGTGCAGGAATCGTACTTACCATTTACAGTACTCAAGTCCGGCTATATTAAAATAACCGGTTTCCCTGAATCCCTTCACTAAATATTACCCTGCTCACACTCCAACAGCTCATCAGGTCCCAAAAACAATTCGTCTACATTCACTCCTATCTAACATGCTCACGCACACTTGCTGGAAGTCCAAGTCCCTCGCCCACAAAACCTCCTTTACCCCCTCCCTCCAACATTTTCGAGGACGACCCCTACCCCTCCTTCCTTCCCCTACAAATTTATACGCTCTCCATGTCATTCTACTTTCATCCATTCTTTCTAAATGACCAAACCACCTCAACAACCCCTCTTCAGCCATCTAATAATTTTATTAACTCCACACCTTCTCCTAATTTCCACACTCTGAATTTTCTGCATAATATTTACACCACACATTGCCCTTAGACAGGACATCTCCACTGCTTCCAACTGTCTCCTCGCTGCAGCATTTGCAACCCAAGCATCACACCCATATAAGAGTGTTGGTACCACTATACTTTCATACATTCCCTTCTTTGCCTCCATAGATAACGTTTTTTGTCTTCACATATACCTCAATGCACCACTCACCTTTTTTCCTTCATCAATTCTATGGTTAATCTCATCCTTCATAAATCCATCCGCTGACACGTCAACTTCTAAATATCTGAAATTATTCACTTCTTCCATATTCCCTCTCTCCAATGTGATATCCAATTTTTCTTTATCTAAATCATTTGATACCCTCATCACCTTACTCTTATCTATGTTCACTTTCAACTTTCTACCTTTACACACCCTCCCAAACTCGTTCACTAACCTTTGCAACTTTTCTTTATTATCTCCCATAAGCACAGTATCATCGGCAAAAAGTAACTGTGTCAACTCCCATTTTGTATTTGATTCCCCAAAATTTAATCCACCCCTCTCCCCAACACCCAAGCCTTTACTTCTTTTACAGCCCCATCTATAAATATATTAAAAACCATGGTGACATTACACATCCCTGTTTAAGACCTATTTTTACCAGGAAGTAATCTCCCTCTCTTCTACACACCCTAACCTGAGCCTCACTATCCTCATAAAAACTCTTTACAGCATTTAGTAACTTACTACCTATTCCATATACTTGCAACATCTGCCACATTGCTCTCCTATCCACTCTATCATATGCCTTTTCTAAATCCATAAATGCAATGAAAACTTCTCTACCTTTATCTAAATACTGTTATCATATATGCTTCAAATTAAACACTTGATCTACATATCCCCTACCCACTCTAAAGCCTCCTTGCTCATCTGCAATCCTACTCTTTGCCTTACCTCTAATTCTTTCAATAATAGCCCTACCATACACTTTTCCTGATATACTCAGTAAACTTATTCCCCTATAATTTTTACAATCTCTTTTGTCCCCCTTCCCTTTATAAAAAAGAACTATACATGCTCTCTGCCAATCCCTAGGTACCTTCCCCTCTTTCATACATTAAACAAAAATACCAACCACTCCAACACTTACTCCCCCCCCCTTTTAACATTTCTGTCATGATCCCGTCAGTTCCACCTGCTTTACCCCCTTTCATTCTACGTAATGCCTCACGCACCTCCCCCACACTCACATGCTGCTCTTCTTCACACTTAAAAGATGTTATACCTCCCTGGCCAGTGCATGAAATTATCACCTCCCTTTCTTCATCAACATTTAAAAGTTCCTCAAAATATTCCTGCCATTTCCCCAATACCTCCAGTTCCCAATCTACTAACTCCCCTACTCTGTTTTTAACTGACAAATCATTCGTTCCATAGGCTTTCTTAACTTGTTTATCTCACTCCAAAATTTTTTCTTATTTTCATCAAAATTTCTTGACAGTGCCTCTCCCACTCTATCATCTGCTCTCCTTTTGCACTCTCTCACCACTCTCTTCATCTTTCTTTTACTCTCCATATACTCTGCTCTTCTTATAACACTTCTGTTTTCTAAGAACCTCTCATAAGCTACCCTATTCTCTTTCATCACACCCTTTACTTCAACATTCCACCAATCACTCCTCTTTCCTCCTGCACCCACCCTCCAATATCCACAAACATTTGCCCCACATTCTAATACTACATTTTTAAAATTATTCCAGCTCTCTTCAACCCCCCACTACTCATACTTGCAGTAGCCCACCTTTCTGTCAATAGTAGCTTATATTTCACCCTAACTTCCTCCTCCCTTAGTTTACACACTTTCACCTCTCTCTTATTTGTTGTTGCCATTTTCCTTTTGTCCCATCTACTTCTTACTCTAACTGTAGCTACAACTAAATAATGATCCGATATATCAGTTGCCCCTCTATAAACATGTACATCCTGAAGCCTACCCATCAACCTTTATCCACCAATACATAATCTAATAACCTACTTTCATTATGTGCTATATCATACCTTGTATACTTATTTATCCTCTTTTTCATAAAATATGTATTATTTTTTACCAAACCTCTTTCTACACATAGCTCAATTAAAAGCTCCCCATTTTCATTTACCCCTGGCACCCCAAATTTACCTACTACTCCCTCCACAACATTTTTACCCACTTTAGCATTGAAATCCCCAACCACAAGTATACTCTCACACTTGGTTCAAAACTTCCCATGCACTCACTGAACATTTCCCAAATCTCTCTCTCTCCTATACACTTCTCTCTTCTCTAGGTGCATAAATGTTTACTATAACCCACTTTTCACATCCAACCCTTATTTTACTTCACATAATCCTTGAATTAATACATTTATATTCCCTCTTTTCCTGCCATAACTTATCCTTCAACATTATTGCTACTCCTTCTTTAGCTCTAACTCTATTTGAAACCCCTGACCTAATCCCATTTATTTCTCCCCACTGAAACTCTCCCACCCCCTTCAGCTTTGTTTCACTTAAAGCCATGACATCCAGCCTCTTCTCATTCATAACATCCACAATCATCTCTTTCTTATCATTTGCACAACATCCACGCACATTCAAACATTCCACTTTGACGGTTCTCTTCTTTTTCTTTTTAGTAAGCTATACAGGAAAAGGGGTTACTAGCCCATTGTTCCCGGCATTTTAGTTGGCTTTTACAGCACGCATGGCTTACCAAGGAAAGATTCTTATTCCACTTCCCCATGGATATGAAAGGAAAAGCAATAAGACCAAGAACTATTAAGATAAAATCAAAGAAAACTCAGATGAATGTGTATACATAAACATGTACATGTACGTGTAGTGTGTAGGGTTTGACAAGGTTAGGTTAAGGATCCCTAGCTTTATTGACAAGCTATTTACAGGCTAAGGATTCCTAACTTTATTGACAAGCTAAGAGCTGTTACCTACATCAGCTCATTTGAAAGCATTTTTATCATTATGAAACATACAAGTAGGGAACAGGATGAAGTTGGAGCCATCTGTGGGCCAGCAATTTCGTTTGATCAACTGACTTCATCTCATTGACATCATAATGCTGTACGAATGTGTTCCAGACTCGAGTCATCCTGGGCATAAATGATCTCAGATGAAGTGATGTTCTGGAGAAGGGTACAGCCAGAGTGAAGTTGCTTCTTTCTGCCCGTCTTGTGGTATAGAAGCTTGCTTCTCACTGTTCTCTAAGTGGATCCAAGTGTTGTACTTTGACAATATTGACCTTATACATAACAGTAAGGCCACCCACATCCCTCCTGTGTTGAAGACTCTGCTGAAATGACAGATCTATCCAGGATGGGTCCAGGCGAGAGATGAGACGTCTTGCTCTGTTCTCTACTCTGTCAAGCAGTCGCAGATGAGAGGGAGGGCAAACAAACCAAGAAAGTGGAGCATACTCAAGGTGTGAGTGTACTTGTGCCTCATACAGAATCTTGCAACCCCTACTGTCAAGCAGATGCGAGATACGGCAAAGTGCTGTAAGCTTCCTGGCCGTCTTGTTTGCAAGATTTACAGCAAGGTACTTCATGGTCAGTTTAGAGTCAAATTTCACCCCAAGGATATCAACTTCTTTCCCAGGTACCAACACCTTCCCATTCATGCTTACTACTGCACCAGCATTACTATCATGGTGCCTGGAGACCATCATCATTTGCATTTTCTCAGGTGCAAATGTTACTTGCCATCTGTTTCCCCAAGCTTATATAGCTTTTAGCTGGTGAGTGATGTAGCTTAGAGCAGCTGGCACTTCTTCTCTTGGATAAGTGAATGACACTGTATAGTTGTCTGCATATGCATGGGATGCTGGGATGAGATGAAGAAGGTCATTGAAGTAGACATTCCATAACAATGGTTCCAGCACACTTTTTGTGGAACACTTGCCCTAATAGGATGTCTTGCTGATTCTGTTCCATTGAGAACTACCCTTAGAGATCTACCAAGAAGGTAATCACTGAGGAAACATAGCACAGAGCCTGGAATTCCCAGTGCTTGCAGTTTTGCTAAGAGGCCCTGGTGCCACACGTGGTCAAAAGCACCAGCAATGTCCAGTGTTACCACATAGCTGACCTTGGATTCATCCAGTGACTGGTGTCATTTAGTAGAGAGGTTTAACAACAGATCAGCAGCAGAGTAACCTTTCCTGCAGCTATATTGACGGTCACAAAGTAGTGAGTGGTAGTCAAAAAACTCTCATTTGTCTTGAGATTATTGTCTCAGGTCACTTGTTCTATCTTGTTCTATCACTAACAGCACCTTTCAAGGCAGGTGAAATTGCTGACCTAGAAAATGTACAGAGAACCTTCACGGCGCACATAACGGAGATAAAACACCTCAATTACTGGGAGCGCTTGAGGTTCCTAAACCTGTATTCCCTGGAACGCAGGCGGGAGAGATACATGATTATATACACCTGGAAAATCCTAAAGGGACTAGTACCGAACTTGCACATGAAAATCACTCACTACGAAAGCAAAAGACTTGGCAGACGATGCAACATCCCCCCAATGAAAAGCAGGGGTGTCACTAGCATGTTTAGAGACCATACAATGAGTGTCAGGGGCCCGAGACTGTTCAACTGCCTCCCAGCATACATAAGGGGGATTACCAACAGACCCCTGGCAGTCTTCAAGCTGGCACTGGACAAGCACCTAAAGTCGCTTCCTGACCAGCCGGGCTGTGGCTCGTACGTTGGTTTGCGTGCAGCCAGCAGCAATAGCTTGGTTGATCAGGCTCTGATCCACCAGGAGGCCTGGTCACAGACCGGGCCGCGGGGGCGTTGACCCCTGGAACTCTCTCCAGGTAAACTCCAGTGATTGACAGGAGTGACACTGGTCTGTAATCGCTGGTTTCTGCTCTGATCCTCTTTTTGTGAACAGGGACTACATTTGCCTCTTTCCACAGAGAAGGCCATTTACCCTGTACTAGGCAGTGCTGAAAGATGCGAGTTAGAGGTGCTGCTAGCTGGTCTGCACATCATCTTAGCAATCTTGGGCTCAACTTGTCTGGGCCCACAGCCTTTTCCTGGTCAAGTGATTTAAGAAGGAAATACACCTCCTCCTGCCTTACTGTCACCACCGAAAGTTTTGACACAGTTCTTGCAGCTAGCCAAGGAGGGTCTCGTGCTGGATCAGGAACTTGCATTTTGGAAGCAAAGTGCTCGGCAAAGAGGTCCACTTTCTCTTGACTACTAGTAGAGGTGGACCCATCCTGTCGATTTAGAGGTGGAATGAGTTCATCAGGCAGATAACCTTGTCTGTCCTTGACCAGGGACCATCAGGTTTGGAGCCTACTCTACCTGATGTTAGCTTTCTTTTTGTGTCCACCTCCCATTTAGCGATGGCCCACTTTTGAACTTCACCCATATGCCTACAGGCCTGCCTGTGCAAGTTCCTGTTATAGATGGTAGGATGTCTCTTATACCTTTGCCATGCCCTTTACTTAGCAGTAGCAGCCTCTCTACAACGATAGCCAAACCAAGGTTGATCTGTAGGCTTCATCACATACTGCTAGTGAGGAATGTTTTCTTGTTGAAGTTTAAGGATGCATCCAGTGAAGGCTTTCACTTAGTTGTCAACATCCCCTTGGAGAAGAGCATTCCAATTGGTGGTGACGAGCTCAGAGCAAAGGGCATGTTTATGAAACAGTAAAAAGATAACAGCAATCCTACCATTGTGTAAAATTACAGGCTTTCGTTTTACACTCACCTGGCAGGACGGTAGTACCTTCCTGGGTGGTTGCTGTCTACCAACCTACTACTTACATGCTTTTAAAAGTGAACTGAAACCACTGTTGGTCAGAGCAATTAGAGGAAGAAAGTTCAGCTAACAGAGAAATATCTGCTCTTTTCCCAAGAACTTTTGTAAAATTATTGTAGGTACAAAAACAACTGTGGCTGGAAGCAAAGCCTGATAAGGATTTTGTTAATGAAATATTAGGTAACCCATAAGCTTTTTACTGCTAGATAAAAAGAGGACAAGTGATCAAGATAGGATGCAGAAAATATGGTCTTTTTTCAGGAAATCAACACAACTCAAAGTAAATTTTGTCAACAACCCTGTAGGAATTCAGTCACAATATTCTGGACAATAAAGTGGAAACTATTAAAAAAGAAAACTATATGCACTAGACACAGTGCTATAGTAGTAGTCTGCAGTTTACAATAATAATAATAATAATCATCCTAGGTAGTAGGTTAGTAGACAGCAACCGCCCAGGGAGGTACTACCGTCCTGCCAAGCGAGTGTAAAATGAAAGCCTGTAATTGTTTTACATGATGGTAGGATTGCTGGTGTCCATTTTTCTGTCTCATAAACATGCAAGATTTCAGGTACGTCTTGCTACTACTTCTTACACATAGGTCACACTACACATACATGTACAAGCATATACTATATATATATACAGTGGACCCCCGGTTAACGATATTTTTTCACTCCATAAGTATGTTCAGGTGCCAGTACTGACCGAATTTATTCCCATAAGGAATATTGTGAAGTAGATTAGTCCATTTCAGACCCCCAAACATACACGTACAAATGCACTTACATAAATACACTTACATAATTGGTCGCATTCGGAGGTAATCGTTATGCGGGGGTCCACTGTATATACATATATATACACACCCCTATGGGTTTTCTACTATTTTCTTACTAGTTCTTGTTCATTTCCTGTTATCTCCATGGGAAAGTGGAGCAGAATTCTTCCTCCATAAGCCATGCGTGTTGTAAGAGGCGACTAAAATGCCGGGAGCAAGGGACTAGTAACCCCTTCTCCTGTATAAATTACTAAATTTAAAAAGAAACTTTTGTTTTTCTTTTTGGGCCACCCTGCCTCAGTGGAATATGGCCGGTTTGTTGAAAAAAAAAAAATAATAATCATAGGTAGTAGGTTGGTAGACAGCAACCGCCCAGGGAGGTACTACCGTCCCGCCAAGTGAGTGTAAAACGAAAGCCTGTAACTGTTTTACATGATGGTAGGATTGTTGGTGTCCTTTTTTCTGTTTCATAAACATGCATGATTTCAAGTACGTCTTGCTACTTCTGTTTACACTTAGGTCACACTATACATACCCCTCTGGGTTTTCTTCTATTTTCTTTCTAGTTCTTGTTCTTGTTCTTGTCTATTTCCTCTTATCTCCATGGGGAAGTGGAACAGAATTCTTCCTCCGTAAGCCATGCATGTTGTAAGAGGCGACTAAAATGCCGGGAGCAAGGGGCTAGTAACCCCTTCTCCTGTATATATTACTAAATTTAAAAGGCAAAACTTTCGTTTTTCCTTTCGGGCCACCCCACCTCAGTGGGATACGGCTGATACGTTGAAAGAATAATAATAATAAATCTTTATTTCTACAAGTACAGTACATAATACAACTTAAACTGACCTAGCTGACATCAATGGCACACCATACAGAAAGCCCCAGGTTATGCACAGCATTTCAGGTAATTAGGTTAATTTTATTTCCAGGACAGGACCCACACCAGTTGGCTAATGCCCAGATACCTACTTTGCAGCTAGGTGAACAGGGACAGCAGGTGTCTTAAGAAATCATTCTCAAGGTTTCCACTCTTACCAGGGATCAAACCATGGGCACTCAACATGCAAGGTGAGTGTGCTACCAACCGATCTATGGGACACCCTATCTCTAACAAGGGTACGGACTGAATAAATTGGGAACTCTATTCAAATTCAATTCAGGATAAATTTCACTTCAGGATAAATTTCACTTCAGGATAAATGAATGATATGTAACTGTTTTGGTCTGTCTTCAGTCTACTGGATTTGGATCAGTAGTTAATTTTTTAATTCTTTAGCTACAAAGTTTGTTGTACCCAGGAATTCTAAGACAACTTGTTTATAACATGCCCACCTGGATGCAATGTTGGTGTCCTGTAAAGAGTTTTTCTTGATATTAACTACTTCTGTTTCATGTTGATTTAATAAGTTTTGTTTCTCACGAAGTTCTGTTGTTACTTCTCGTAATCTATGTTCAATATCACTAAGCCTGAGTCGTAGGGAGTCAACTGTGAGAGAGTCAACAGCCAGCTGACCAGCCTGAAGGGAGCCAACGCCATCTCCCAGAAGCTCACTGCAGAACTCGAAGGACACTGGATCAGGTGGCGAACTCCTGTTAATGTAAATATGAACATCAGGTATTGCTGACATTAAAGAACAAAAAAAAGGAAGTGTCAAATACTGTATATGTATATACTTACTGTACTCACCAAAAATACAAATCAGAGTTACTGACTATCTATGAGAGAATTAGAGACAGCTGCATTAGGGTAAAAAAAAATAGTAGTAGTAAATTCGTGCTTAAGCAAACAGTGACTAGAATTTAAATTATGTATAGTACCACTATTACAGAAACTGATGATGAATACTAAACTTGTATTCTTGCTTGCAAAAATAAAGTTAATATATTCTACATTTCAGGAAGCATGTACTGTTTGAGGATTGTAGGACAACCTATAGTTATCTGCATTTGATTCAGACACAACCTGCCCAGTTAAGTATTTGAAAGAAAAATTAATTAAATTGAAATGGAATTAATTACTATTAAAAATTCTCCAAGTTTAAAGGTGTATATTTAAAAACCACTTACAAGCTGCAATATTTAGCTTTCACATAATATTAATCAGAGCATAAAATATCTACATTTCTGATAAAAATATACGTATACTGATTCTGATGTTCTTTCAAGACAACCATATCTACTTAACAGAACTTCTACTGATTTCCACAAAATAAGATATGATAGTTTTACAAGGCAATTCTAACCAAAGAACACGTATGCAAAATTCAAATGATATCAGCTCGTGGTAGAAGACACTGCCGAACTAACCTTCATTTATTGGTGAAACATTGTCTGTAAATAAAGGTTTGCCTCAAACAGTTTCTTTTTTCATTATATTTGTTGGCAAGTCTTGCTAGCCAACATATATTATCTCAACTAGCATACTCCTGAATGCAGCACAAATAAAAAAGAAATAATTTGTACTTGAAAATATGGGTCATGTGTAACTAACAAAACCACCTCAGAATCAGAAATGTTATCAGACATAAAAGTAGACACAAAATTACTTAAGTCATGACTCTTTAAGAACTGGACACTAACCAAAAACTATATGGTTCCTCAAATTAATAAAGACAATGCAGTACACTTTTAACTGTTCATATAAATAGCGTATTTTCTTCATAAATTGTGCAATAGCACCTTCAGATACGTATACTGTACTGCATGAAGATACAAATTCAACATACCATTCTGGTATTTTTTTTCATATTTATGAAATACTTTTTTTTAACATGTCAGCCATTTCCCACCAAGGCAGGGTGACCCAAAAAGAAAGAAAAAAAAACTTTCATCATCATTCATCACTTTCACCATCATTCATACATAATCACTGTCTTTGCAGAGGTGCTCAGATACAACAGTTTATTTAGATGTCACTCCAAACAGCCAATATCCCAAACGCCTCCTTTAAAGTACCAGCATTGTACTTCCCACTTCCAGGACTCAAGTCTGACTAACCCGTTTCCCTGAATCTTATTTGTTCTACTTTGCTCCAACCTCTTTAAATGACCAAACCACCTCAACAACCCCTCTTCAGCCCTCTGACTAATACTTTTAGTAACTCCACACCTCCTCCCAATTTCCTCACTATGAATTCTCTGCACAATATTAACACCACATTTTAACCCCCGTCTCCTACATACATTACTAAATTTAAAAAGAGAAACTTTCGTTTTTCTTTCAGGTCACCCTACTTCAGTGGGATACAGCCGGTTTGTTGAATAAAAATACTGTACTGTATAAAAACTACTGAAGTCACTGATTTAAAGCCAATGACATAAAAGTAAGTGGTACAGTATCTCTCTTCAAAATGTATGATCAAATTTGACTTATTTTCCAGTGGTCAAAACAGTGATGTAAAATAACACAACACATACACAGTCTCTTCCCATTTTGTGTAATTTTTACACTTACTTATTGCTCTCTGAGAATGATGAGTACTCAGACTTGGGTGAGATGGCCGAGACAGAGGTTGCTACTTCTGTTTGCAACTGGGCATACCTGCCTTGGGTTGTGTCCGTCAGCTCACACACTTCAGTCAGTATTGAACGCCTGAAATTTGTTTTTTAAATATGAAAAATGCGAGGTAATACAGTGGTACAGCTAATAGATTGCTGCTGCTTGATGTGGAATTCTGCCAATGCTCAAAGTGATAGGTGTCACTGGGAACCCAGTGTGTGTGTTATGGGAAGACCATACATACGTACTGGTCTGAGTGTAAAAAGAATCGTGTTAAGAAGTCTTTTTGAATGTTCAGATTTCCTATGGATAGATCCAAAATGACGCAAAAAACTGTTTAGTAAATTAATAAAGTCCCTGGTGGACGAAACTTCTCAAAAAATGCCACAACCTATATTGTATTTAATTTACATAAATGATACAAGTACATTATAGTAAATGAATGCTATATGCTTCACAAGCTAGAGAAGTGCCTGTAGTAAATGCTCTCAAGCTGTACTAAATCAGGAAAGGAATATATAAGACCAACAGACAACTCAGTTACTTGTTTCAAGAGACACCTGAGAAATACACAGGTTCGGACTTACCATTTATCAATCATATCCTCCTGAACTCGTTCTTGGTACTCAAGTAGTCCAGGAAGAAGAACTGTTCGGAAATCTCTCTCATAGTCTGCAGCCTCACACAGCAAGAGGACATAGTCATTATGGACCTGGTGAAGCTTTTTACATGCCTTCTGATAGCGTTCCTTCAGCTCGTCCAGCTTGCGTCCTGGCTTACCTACAGGTGATTAGTTCTAGGTTCGAATACATTTTACTGCTACTGTATGTTTTGCTTTAGATTTAAAAAATAGGAGAAATGGACTATCAGTTTTCAGGAGTTTGAAAGGAGTGGGCAACTGACAGAGAAATAAGAACAATGGAAGGAATACTCTAATATATAATATTAAGGACTGCAGAGCTTCCTGAAAAATCTTGTGTGAGGAATAATACAGCTTACTCGGTATATCAAAATTGAAAAATCATTAAGATAAGAAAACATATGTCTCATAATATTAAGAGTGCATATACTGTATCACACAGAACTAACATGGAGGAAGAAAGATTGAAGAGACAATGGAAATTCAGGCAGTGAAGGGCATAACCCAATGATGTAATATACTACTGACAAATAGTGATAAAAATAATATAATAATAATATCTTTATTTCTACAAGTACATGTACAAGGTATATAGGTCTAGCTGACATCAATGACAGGTACTACTATATAGAAAGCCGCTTGTTATACTCTCAGAGCATTGCAGGCAAATTAGGTCAGTTTTGTCCCAGGATGTGACCCACACTAATTGACTAACACCCAGGTACCCATTTTACTGATGGGGAACATAGACAACCAGTGTAAGGAAACACGCCCAATGTTTCTACCCTCGCCGGGAATTGAACCCAGACCCTCACTGTGTGAAGCGAGAGCTTTAGCCACCAGGCCATGGGCACCAATGGGGAAAAGTATACATATATTACATTTTTGTTAAGTAATAAAGATTAAGAAGCCAAAAAAAGCAGGTTAGGAGATATACAACTACTGTACTAGAATGACAGTGAAGGAAACTTTGGCAACATAATTCTGCAACAGTGAAATAGAACAAAATACAACAATGGTATATAAACATCTTTATTCTCACAAAGACAACCCCAAACTGTTACATAATACAGTAACCTTAATATAACAAGTTAAGGTGTTAAAAATTGCTGTATACTGGAGAACTGGTGAATTATCATCCTTCTATAATAAAAACCTTGTTAATTTTCTTTAATATTTTATTTGATTTAATTTTTAAAGTATGATCATCCTGCTATAGTATTATCAATTATGACCAGTTTCGAACATCAGTTCAGTGGAGCTGTGGTTTTTACTTCATCAGTGGCATCATTAGCTGGTTGACTTATGGTAACTGGGACTCTGCACCTCTCATAACATTGTCAAAAATTGCAAGGCAGCTCAAATCTAGACAGCCTTACCACATGTCTCTTAACTCCCATCTCAGGCCAAATCATTTATTTATTATCAAAATTAGATAGCGATACACCACATTGTGTGGCTATCCTGACCCACTTGACATTTTACAAGGTTAGATCAAGAACTATATTTACCTAACACCCATCAAGCAAGATTGGTTTCCTGTCATATTCCATCAAACAAGTTGGGTTTACATGCCTTTGCGATCAGGACCAGATTACAGTCTTTGTAAGCCCCTAAGCACTCTCATAATCATTGCCCCCCCCCCAGAAATATCTATATATAAATATTTTTACAGAGTAAATGTGACTATTGGGACCCATGTCTGGCAACAGGTGTAGCAACTGAAAACCAGTTGACCTTGAGCTGTCAAGAGTGCATCGACTACTTGACTTTTTTGCCTGGCCTATAAACCTGTGCTTATATATGTATAGCACTTAACATTTATGCATCTGTATGTACTGTACTATAATAAAATGGTATTATTTAAAATTAAATTTAGCAATTTCCTGTTTTCAAGTTTTAGTTAGAAAAGGATGTTTTGCAAGTGACAGGCAATGTGTCTGTCTGCAGTACGTATATGATAGATAAGACACACAGGCAACCATAGAGACCATACAATAAGTGTCAGGGGCCCGAGACTGTTCAACTGCCTCCCAGCATACATAAAGGGGATTACCAACAGACCCCTGGCAGTCTTCAAGCTGGCACTGGACAAGCACCTAAAGTCGGTACCTGACCAGCCGGGCTGTGGCTCGTACATTGGTTTGCGTGCAGCCAGCAGTAACAGCCTGGTTGATCAGGCTCGGATCCACCAGGAGGCCTGGTCACAGACTGGGCCACGGGGGCGTTGACCCCCGGAACTCTCTCCAGGTAAACTCCAAGTTAGGCAACTAAATGTTGCCTATGTGTCTTATCTACCAACCTGTCGGTATTGTATACCATTTGATAATCACGTATATGATACTTTTACTTTGCTTAATCAACTTATAGCTTAACATATTTTGAATTCTCCAGCTGAAGTTCCATTACCTTTAATTCGTAAGTAAAAAGCCCCTTTAATTAAGATCACTTGATTCAGCTTTATCAGTGATCTCGATGCAAAGAAAGTAATGCAAAAATTATAATTTAATACTTATTAGTACCGACTCCAAAAATGCATTTTTTAAATAATTGTTCATTAATGTTCTCACCTTTAAGAAACTGGTCTTCATACTTCGTCTTGGAAGTCTTGTATAGTTCCAGGGCCTGTTCATAATTATTCTTGGATTTTTCTACAGCTTCTTGTAACTGTAAAGTAAATTGCTCATCAAGTAAGTTACTCACAGAATGCAACCCTCTGCTAAATGGACATGATTTATACAAGGAGTTTTACATATTTAGCACTGCAGTTACTCATGAAGAAACAATATAGAAACAAAAGTTGTAAATTAAGCATTGAAATATTTATGATGACTAGAAAATACAAAGATAGTGAACACACACACTGTAGTAACTAATGTTTTGTCTATGTGACAGGCTTTATCACAGGCAAAACCTTATTTGAAGAGTTTCCAGTTACTTCAACTTGTGTATATCATTGATAACTTGTCGATATTCCCATATCATCTCATTACAAAATAATAAATGTTAGATATTTATATCAGTACAAAAAACATAGATTTATGCACAAAAATATGTCTCAGTGTATAGGGAGTGAGAATTTACTTTACTCTTCAAAATAAGTATTTATTTAATTTTTGCATTCAGAAATGTTATAAGCACATAAAAATTACATGATGTAGATTTAATGTAGGATAACCCAATAAAATTGATGTGATTTATTCCCATGGGGATTAAAGTGTTCTTGACTTGTGATATAATGATATGGAGGTTCAATGACCCTCATGCAGACACTAGGCTTTAAACCTAACAAATCAACCAGGCCCCAGATCAAGCTTCGAGGATGACTCACTCTGGTAACTTCATTGGTTATCCTTTGGTGTTCCTCATAGTAGACCTTTCTGGAGGCTCTCTTCTCAGTGATGAGGGCTGCCAGCTTCTCCACAGTGTCCAGCACCAAGGTATCTGCATTTTGTCGCATTATACTGCTCCATTCATCCAGCCCCTCTACCATGATGCGCCATGCCTGCATTTGAATGGATTATATATTAAGGGGCAGCATTAAACCTGCATGGAGTCACACAGTGCCTGGGGAATGGAAGGTAATTAGATTTAGAGAATAAGAATAAACAAGTACTGCACCACACTAGTTGGCCCATGCTGGGTAGGTTCTGCATAAAGATGGCATTAACAGATGTTGAAAAAGGGTCTTCAGATGAACAGGGCATTCCTACCTTTGTAGTTATGATGTATGCTGTAGATACTAAATAAGCTTAAAGACTTACATAGTTGGAACAGATGGAGATGGACTGAGGCAAGGACTTTGGATAGCTTTAAATATATAGATTGGATGGGTACAGACAGATACATACTACACACAATTATGCAAAAGTGTACATACATACATACATGCAAACATATGCACATGAATAAATACACATTTATACATATACACATGCATGCATAGATAAACACAAATATGTGAGTGTACATATAGATGCATAAACATATGCACATGCATAGGCCCAGCGACAGTACGAAAACAACATAGCATCGAAAGTCAAGTCTGACCCAAAACTGCTGTATAGCCACATTAGGAGGAAGGCAACAAAGACCAGGTGATCAGGTTGAGGAAAGAAGGTGGAGAACTCACAAGAAATGATCAAGATTTATGCGAGGCGTTCAACGGGAGATTTAAGGAAGTATTTGCAGAAGAGACAGGAAGGACTCAGGGAAGACAGCACAGAGGGGAACACCAACAGAGACTATACAAACAAGTGTTGGATGACACACACAACTGAGGAGGAGGTGTAGAAGCTGCTAAGTGACCTTGATACCTCAAAGGCGACGGGACCGGACAACATCTCCCTGTGGGTCCTTAGAGAAGGAGCAGAGATGCTGTGTGTGCCACTAACCACAATCTTCAACATGTCCCTTGAAACTCGGCAACTACCTGAGGTATGGAAGACGGCAAATGTAGCCCCCATTTTTAAGAAAGGAGACGTTAACGAGGCACTAAACTACAGACCAGTGTCACTGACATGTATAGTATGCAATGTCATGGAGAAGATTATCAGGAGGAGAGTGGTAGAGCACCTGGAATGGAACAAGATTATAAACGACAACCAGCAAGGATTCATGGAAGGCAAATCCTGTGTCACAAACCTTCTGGAGTTTTATGACAAAGTAATAGAAGTAAGACATTAGAGAGAGGGGTAGGCTGATTGTATTTTCCTGGACTGCAGGAAGGCCTTCGACACAGTTCTACACAAGAGATTACATAGTGCAGAAGTTGGAGGATCAGGCACGTATAACAGGAAGGGCACTGCAATGGATCAGAGAATACCTGACAGGGAGGCAACAATGAGTCATGGTACATGATGAGGTATCACAGTGGGCACCTGTGACGAGCCGGGTCCCACAGGGGTCAGTCCTAGAACCAGTGCTATTTTTGGTGTATGTTAATGACATGATGGAAGGGAAAGACTCAGAAGTGTCCCTATTCGCAGATGATGTGAAGTTAATGAGGAGAATTAAATCCGATGAGGATCAGGCAGGACTACAAAGAGACCTGGATAGGCTGAACACACAGTCCAGCAACTGGCTTCTTGAATTCAACCCCGCCAAATGCAAAGTCATGAAGATTAGAGAAGGGCAAAGAAGACCACAGACAGGTGGCCGAAGACTGCAAACCTCACTCAAGGAGAAAGATCTTGGGGTGAGCATAACCAAGCACGTCTCCGGAAGCACACATCAACCAGATAACTGCTGCAGCATATGGGCCCCTGGCAAACCTGAGAATAACATTCCAACACCTTAGTAAGGAATCATTCAAGACACTGTACACTGTGTGCGTCAGGCCCATACCGGAGTATGCAGCACCAGTTTGGAACCCACACCTGGTCAAGCACGTCAAGAAATTAGAGAAAGTGCAAAGGTTTGCAACAACGTTAGTTGCCAAGCTCAGGGGAATGTCCTACGAAGAAAGGTTGAAGGAAATCAGCCTGACAACACTGGAAGACAGAAGGGTTAGGGGAGACATGATAACATACAAAATAATGTGTGGAATAGATAAGGTGGACAGACAGCATGTTCCAGAGAGGGGACACAGAAACAAGGGGTCAAAATTGGAAGCTGAAGACTCAGATGAGTCAAAGGGATGTTAGGAAGTATTTCTTCAGTCATACAGTTGTCAGGAAGTGGAATAGTCTAGCAAGTGAGGTAGTGGAGGCAGGAACCATACATAGCTTTAAGATGAGGTATGATAAAGCTCATGGAGCAGGGAGAGAGAGGATCTAGTAGCATTCAGGGAAGAGGCAGGGCCAGGAGCTGAGCCTCGACCCCTGCAACCACAATTAGGTGAGTATATATACACCCGGATACATCCTCAGTGCAGGGAGAAAGGCTTTCAGCAAACTGAGGTGGTAAGGTACACCAGCAAGTGCTGGACACAGTACACACAACCATGGAGCAGGTGAAGAAACTGCTATGTGAATTAGATGCCTTGAAGGCAGTGGGCCCAGATGACATTTCTCCATGGGTCCTGACAGAGGGAACAGAGGCAGTGTGTGTGCCGCTAACAACAATTTTCAACAAATCTGTCGAAACAGGGCAACTACCCAAGATGTGGAGGACAGCAAACGTAGTCCCAATTTTTAAGAAAGGAGGCAGACAGGATGCATTAAATTACAGATCAGTGCCATTGACATGTATAGTATGTAAAGTCATTGAGAAGATTATCAGAAGAGTGGAGGAGCACCTAGAAAGGAATGGGCTCATACATGACAACCAGCATGCCTTCAGGGAGGGAAAATCCTGTGTCACAAACCTAATGGAGTTTTACAACAAGGTAACAGAATTAAGACAGGAGAGAGTGGGGTGGGTAGACTTCATTATCTTGGACTGTAAGAAGGCTTTTGCCTCAGTACCACACGAGAGATTGGTACAAAAACTAGAGGAGCAGGCAGGAGTAGCATGAAAAGAGCTGCAATGGATAAGGGAATATCTGACAGGAAGGAACGAATGATAGTACGTGACAAGGTGTCAAAGTAGACACGTGTTCAGCCGGGTTCCACAAGGGTCAGTCCTAGGGCCAGTGCTGTTTCCTGTGCAGGAGGGCCCTGCTTATACAGCAGGTTACGTTATGGGCTACAGCTGTAAAGAAAATATCGCTGTAAAGTGAAACATTGTCTTTTTTCACTTTCAAGCGCATATAAAAACCTGATAACATGTTTACACTATCATTTATTAACTGAGCAATAAAGCTAGGCCTAAAATATGCATATACAGTAGCTTATAGTGAGTGGTGAATATATTTATTGTAGGAAGCCTGCATAAATGAAGAATGGGTATAATTGAAAACTACTGTATTAACAAAATGCTGTAAAGCGAAGCACTGTAAAGCGGGTCCTCCTGTGTATGTGAATGACATGACGAAAGGGTTAGATTCAGAGGCATCCTTGTTTGCAGGTGTGAAGCTAATGCAGAGACTACAAGTGGACAGACAAGGATCAAGAAGGACGACAAAGGGATCTGGACAGGATGCAAACCTGGTCCAACAAATGGCTCCTGGGGTTTAAACCCACCTAGTGGAAAGTCATGAAATCTGGGGAATGACAAAGAAGACAGCAGACAGAGTACATGCTCGGGGGTCAGAAGCTGTGAGCCTCACTCAAGAAAAAAGATCTTGGGGTGAGCATCATACCGAGCACATCCCCTGAGGCGCACATCAACCAAATAACTGCTGCAGCATATTGGCACCTGGCAAACCTAAGAACAGCATTTCGACAAATAAGTAGAGTCATTCATGGCACTGTACACCATGTACATTAGGCCCAGTATGGAACCCACACTGGTCAATCACGTCAAGAAATTAGAGTAAGTGCAAAAGTTTGCCATATCCCCCCAATGAAAAGCAGGGGTGTCACTAGCACGTTAAGAGACAATACAATAAGTGTCAGGGGCCCAAGACTGTTCAACTGCCTCCCAGCATACATAAGGGGGATTACCAATAGACCCCTGGCTGTCTTCAAGCAGGCACTGGACAAGCACCTAAAGTCAGTACCTGACCAGCCGGGCTGTGGCTCATACGTTGGATTGCATGCAGCCAGCAGTAACAGCCTGGTTGATCAGGCTCTGATCCACCATGAGGCCTGGTCACAGACCGGGCCATGGGGGCGCTGACCCCTGGAACTCTCTCCAGGTAAGAATGGTCCCAGAGCCAAGGGGTATGTCCTACGAGGAAAGGTTAAGGGAACTTAACCTGACGACAATGGAGGACAGGAGGGATAAGGGGGTCATGGTAATGATGTGTAAAATACTGAGAGGAACTGACGAGGTGGACAGGGACAGAATGTTTCAGAGATGGGACACAGGAACAATGGGACACAACTGGAAGATGAAAACTCAGATGAGTTATAGGGATGTTATGAAGTATTTCTTCAGCCTTAGAGTTGTCAGAAGTGGAACAATCTTCAGAGTGAAGTAGAAGCAGGATCCATACATAGCACTCATCAGCACTCACACATACAATGCTCAGATGTATATATGCATATGTACACATACATATGTACATGTGCTTATACACAGGCATACGTCTCCACACGTACATAAAAAAAACTGCATAGGTAAACACACATGCACACAAATACACATACATATACTGCATGTTTTTATATTTCCTGCACTGGAATTTTATGACCACCCTCCAATAATTCTTTTGCATCCATTAAGGTTGGAGAGACTGGGTTTTTGAAATACGGGGATACCTTTCTTGGATCGCCCAGCGATCTAAATACATATTTAGTTTTCTGTGAACTCACCGTTTAAGAGAAGAGGTTCACAGAGGTTATAATGTATGACTGTCAGGCACCCACTGGGAATAGTTAAATATTAAAAAAAATAAAGTCACAACATGCAATTTTTTCAAAGAGCTGATCTACACAATACAATATGCACATCCAAGCTCAAGGAAATCCAAGTATCTCAGTACCACTAAAAAAAAAATCATTACAAGGTTACATTACTAAATAATACTTAATTCAAATAGTTTGTGGAAAATGTAGAAACAATCTCAAATTTTCACATCTTATAATTAACAATGAAGTGATCTGCTACTTCCTGTATGATTTTCTTTGACGTATCTTTAAATGATTCGATGTTTAGCCTATGAACTTGTCTCTGTCCACACACTATATTTTGTCATTGGCATCCAGAGATACTTTACAGCAGTTACAGCGTTTTGTAGTCTACTGATCCTGTTACTTTCTCCACCAACATGTTTACCTGACATTTCATCTAGTCCCTATTTGTACTGTTCTACTTTCTTCAAACTCGTTTACTAGTTCTTTGCTAACAAAATATATTCGAAATTCTTTTAATTTAATGCTAGTGTAGCTAACTCACAGACTTAATCATGCTCTTGGAGGCCTGTCACTTGATATGTCTCCATTACGGATTTTTACGTTTGTCGTTGTGGAGACAGCAGACATTGCCTGAGGCAGGGTGGGAGTGTGGTTCTACCGGGGTTTAGGGAGATGGCTTTACCTGGGGAACACTCTTTCTTCAGTTTCTAATATTTCCCCAGATTTGGGCAATATTTCCCTGCTGGTCACCGGTGGGGCAAGGCTCAATAAAGCGTCTGCTGTAGCCACTCAAGTGGCACCTCGAGAGGGTTTCGGGGATCAAAGCCCCGGCGGCCCGGTCTGTGACCAGGCCTCGCGGTGGATTAGTGCCGGATCAACCAGAAAGAACAAAAAGGCATAGTACCATAGATGGTCCAAGTCGGACCGAAACGATGTCGTCAGCTCCTCTTTCCTATGTGCGGGTTATTTGTATACTGCTCAACCAGGCTGTTACTGTTGACTGCACGCAAACCGATGTACGAACCACAGCTCGCCTGATCAGATAATGAATTTAGGTGCCTGTCCAGCGCCTTCTTGAAGACAGCCAGTGGTCTATTGGTAATCTTCCTCATGTATGCTAGGGGGGAGGGGCAGTTGAACAGTCTTGGGCCCCTGACACTGTGTTGTCTCTTAGTGCACTCGTGGCACCCCTGCTTTTCATTGTGGGTATGTTGCATTTCCTTCCCAGTCTTTTGCTTTCATATGGAGTGATTTTCGTTTGCAAATTTGAGAATAGCCACTCTAGCATTTTCCAAGTGTATATTATCATGTATCTTTTTCGCCTGCATTCCAGGGAATATAAATCAAGGGACTTCAACCGTTCCCAGTACTTTAGGTGCTTTATCGTACTTGTGTGTGCCGTGAAAGTTCTCTGGACACTTTCCAGATCAGCAATGTTGCCAGCCTTGAAGGGGGCAGTTAGTGTACAGCAGTATTCCAGCCTAGAGAGAAGCGATTTTAAGGGAATCATCATTGACTTGGCATCCCTAGTTTTGAAGGTTCTCATTATCCATCCTATCATTTTCCTAGCAGATGTGGTAGATACATTGTTGTGATCTTTGAAAGTGAGATCCTCTGACATTATTATTCCCAGGTCATTCACATTAGTTTTTCGCTCTATTGTGCGAATATATATATATATATATATATATATATATATATATATATATATATATATATATATATATATATTATATACACACACACACCAAATCCGCGAAATGGTTATTCTGTTGAAAAAATTTACGATCTATCATTAGCCGATGAAAATAAGACTATCCCATTCTGGTTTATCAGTTTAAAAAGTTTGAAAGTAGCGAAAAATACTCCCACAGCCTGAGTGGTCATTGGCCACTGAGATAAAATGTCCCAACACTACATTTCATCATTGGCATCCAGAGATACTTATATATTATAAAGCCTAGCCTTTGTCTAGCAGTTACAGTTACGGAGGATCGAGCCTCCACAACACTGGTTTAGAACTTATGAAATACAATTAAATGTGTAAAAGACAGCAAATCTCAAAGAATCATTTAATAAACCAATGATTACAAAACATTTTATTATTGGCTTTGAAAATTATTTTTGCGCAACCATCGGAGTACTATAGTCCTCGTTATAACTGCTAGTTTAAGACTAAACTAAAAGTATCATCGGTAGTTCAGTTTTGTATGAAGATGTCGGTGACATGAACCGTAAAGTATGGACAGACACGGTCCATGTTTTCTCCTGAATGTAAAAAAAAAAGTTTGAGGACGGGTTAAACAAGTGGTCAGAAGCGGAAAATGAGTTGTAAATATATGTAAATAATGTATTTAAGCTACGATAATATTAAACAGGAATGCATATCTAGAAAATCATAACTCGAGGCATTCTAAGAGGCTGTCAAGGTGGTCATTAGTCATGACCAAATTACATAGTGACGTGACCACATCGTTAGGCCGACAAGGATTTTTTCTAACTTTTATTCTAATAAGTATTTTTTCTATTTCTTTTTCTAACAAGAAATTTTTCTCATTTTTTTATGTGACTGATAAGAAATTTTATTCAATTTGAGAATAAATAGATGTAATTCTAATGCACGTAAGACATGGAACACAAATTGCCTATAGACGCTGTATATGCTAATGTTAAGAATCGTAAAGAAATATTAAATATTTGATGTTGTGAAGGCTAATATAATGAAAACATTTAAGAAATATTAGTTAAATATTTGGAGGTTACTGATTTTAAATTATTATTCCCTTCATGTGAGTTAAAGGCGTCAGGAGCTCTTGATTCAAGGTACTGGATTTTCCCTCTCCTTGAATAAAACTTGATTACCTCCCATTTAGCAGGCGCTGTAATCCCTACGGGTTTAGCGTTTCTCCATTAATATACAATAACAATAAACAATAATAATAATTATTATAATAAAAATAATAAATTGTAGTGACCTTATGGAGATGCGAGTCGTCGAGAATGTTGTCTGGAGCGTCCATCTTGGCAGCAGTGTGTGCCAGGTGTGTGAGGGCAGCAGCATAATCTCTGTCACACTTGGCCCTGGCCACCAGCACCCTTCGCATGGTGTCCAGCAGACGCAGCTCAGCGTCCTGACGGGCCAGCAGCGCAGTGTGGCTGCGCTCTCCCTGCAGGGACGCACTAAACCCCATCACCGACCTGCCCAGGGAAAGGAGAAGAAAACAACTACTTCAGCGTCTGGGGTCGTGTAAGGACAGGAAATGGTGGAAGAAAAGATTATCTAATTAAGGGGTAGGCAAAGCTCTCGCTTCACACGCTAAGGGTCTGTGGTTCGATTCCCGGCAAGGGCGTGTTTCCTTGCACCTGTTGTCCCTGCTCACCCATCAGTAAAATGGGTACCTGGGTGTTAGTCGACTGGTGTGGGTCGCATCCTGGGACAAAACTGACCTAATTTGCCCGAAATGCTCTGCATAACAAGCGAGTTTCTATATAGTAGTATATCACTGATGTCAGCTAGGTCTGTATACCTTGTACATGTACTTGTAGAAATAAACATATTATTACTATTAAAGAGATATGGAACCAAATGATTATCGTGGGCGCAGTACATTACAAACCCCAAGCAGCCCACTCTCGCACCAAGAGGAATTTTTTTTTTTTAACCTATTTACCGGGTAGGAGGTGTAATCCTACCTCAGCTTATTTCAAATCACCAGCCCCATTAAAGATATGCTACCCCCTTCCTCCCGAATGCCACCCACACCAGTCTGCTAACACTCAGGAACCTACTTACTGCTAGATGAACAAGGACAGCAGGTGTTTTCAGGTAACACGTCCAACGTTGCCACCAGAACCGGGGATCGAACCCCCGGACACTGTGTGAGAGCTGAGTTCAGTGATGCCTGATATTCCTTGTTTAGCGGCCGGCTTTTGCAGTTTAAGTTAATAACATAAAAAGAGTTTTCATATAGCTTAGCCTAACGTAGGCTATCCGAAAGTAATTTAACCTAATGTAAAATAAATAAAAATAGGGCTTGGGGAAAAAATGAAAACATTACGAAACTGTTCTTCTGCAATACATCCAAAAAAATTAACGTGGTAAAATGTTAACTGCTTCTACCAAACCCCAGGTCAAAACATACTATCACTGGCGACCTGATAATGGTTGAGGACTGACCGAAACGTCATTTACAGTAAAGGTTCCTCTCTGAATTTTGTGCATGTTGTGACTCAGTTACAATCATTCACACAGTTACCAGATACAATAAATGGAATCGCACTAAGCTTTAAGATGGCGTTGCGGATAATATGAACAAATTTGATATCTAATCTTCAGTAAATAATGCCCTATAACACTTTTCATCTTCTACAATAACAATCTTTTAACTTTTTGCAACGAAATATTTTTTTACATGTACTGTACAGTATTGAACATTAAAATGTTGCATATGTGTCTTACCTAACAACTGTACAGTATAAATATTGTACTGCACGACCACATTTACATTAAAAACTAGGGATTAAGTCATCGGTACACCAGTGACGTGGTGTACTGATGACATAAAGCCTTAATGACCTTCATTTAGTTGATAGGCTTTAAACCTAATAAACCAACCGGAAAGCACTCCATAGATTATAAAATAATCGGAGAAGCTCTGATAGGGCCTGGTAATTCTAGGAGCTGTCTGTCGGGAATTCAAGAACATGGACAATCTCATTACCCAACCCATGTTCATTGATACCGCGTCTGAAATTACAGTTGGAATATAAAGAAGGCACTTAGCCCCATTACGGAGCCATGGGTCGGAATGGGAATGTAAGGCAATTTTAGATGGATGCAACAGAATGGGAAGACAAGTAAAGGCAGCAAGAAACCAAAGGTATCCAGGAACGGAACACAGAGCCGGTGCATCTATATTGTTTCTCGAATGCAATGTTAGGGCCAAATAAAAACCTTGGTAGACCTTGGGCACCATCCTGGAGTACACCTGGAGAAAGTTTCGGGGGCTAACGCCCCCGCGGCCCGGTGTGAGACCAGGCATCGTGGTGGATCAGGGTCTGATCAGCCAGGCTGGTACTGTTGGCAGCATGCAAACTGACGTACGAACCACAGCCTGGCTGGTCAGGTACTGACTTTAGGTGCCTGTCCAGCGCCTTCTTGAAGACAGCCAGGGGTCTATTGGTAATCCCCCGTACATATGCTAGAAGGCCCCCTGACACTTACTGTGTTGTCTCTCAGTGTACTCATGGCGCCCCTGCTTTTCACTGGGGGAATGTTGCATCTCCTGCCGAGTCTTTTGCTTTCATAGAGTGATTTTCTTGTGCAAGTTTGATACTAATCCATCTAGGATTTTCCAAGTGTATATTATCATGCACCTTTCTCGCCTGCGTTCCAGGAAATACAAATCAAGGGACTTCAACCGTTCCCAGTAATTTCGATGCATTATCGTATTTATGTGTGCCGTGAAAGTTCCTTGCGCACTCTCCAGGTCAGCAATTTCGCCTGCCTTGAAGGGGGCAGTTAGTGTACAGCAGTGTTTCAGCCTAAAGAGAACAAGCGATTTGAAGAGTCATCATGGACTTGGCGGCCCTGTTTTGAAGGTTATCATTATCCATCCTATCATTTTTCTAGCGAATGCGGCAGATACATTTTTGTGGTGTCTTTGAAGGTGAGTTCCTCTGACATTATCACTCCCAGGTCCTTCACATTACTTTTTCGCTCTACTGTATGGTTAGAATTTGTTGTATACCCTGATACAGTTTTTATTTCCTCAAGTTTTCCCATATCTGAGAAGTTGAAATTTCTCTTCACTGAACATCATATTGTTTTGAGTGGCCCATTAGAAGATTTGGTTGATATCCGCTTGGAGTCTTGCGGTGTCTTCGATGGAGAACACTTTCATGGCAATTCGGGTGTCATCTCTATGTCAGATATGAGAATGAAGAACAGGATGGGAGTCTACCTGGAGGGCATTCCGGGGATCAACGCCCCCGCGGCTCGGTCCACGACCAGGCCTACCGGTGGATCAGGGCCTGATCAACGAGGCTGTTACTGCTGGCCGCACGTAGTCCAACGTATGAACCACAGCCCTGTGCCTTGTGGAACAGAGCTTTTCACCATAGCTGCCTCAGGCTTCACTCTGTTTACTATTACTCTTTGTGTTCTATTAGGAAGTTACAGATCCATCTACCAACCTTTTCTCTTACTCCTCTATCACGCATTTTGTGCGCTATTACACCGGGTTCACACTTGTCGAAGGATTTTGCAAAGTCTGTGTATACTACATCTGCTCTTTGGTTATCCTTTATAGTATCCAGGACCTTGTCATAGTGGTCCAGTAGCTGGGACAGGCAGGAGCGACCTGCTCTAAACCCGTGTTGCCCTGGGTTATGTAACTGATGGGTATCTAGGTGGTTGGCGATTTTGCTTCTTAGAACCCTTTCTAAGATGTTTATGATATAGGATACTAGTGCTATCGGTCTGTAGTTCTTTGCAATTTCTTTACTGCCACCTTTGTAGAGTGGGGCTATGTCTGTTATTTTTAGTGAGTGTGGGATGATCCCTGTATCCATGCTCCCTCTCCATAGAATGCTGAAGGCACTTGACAGGTGCTATTGCAGTTCTTGATGAACACGGAGTTCCACGAGTCTGGGCCTGAGGCAGAGTGCATGGGCGTGTCATTTATCACCTTTTCAAAGTCTTGTGGTGTTAGGATAATATCAGAGATTTTTGAGATGATCAGATTTTGGGTCTCAGTCATAAAGAATTCATTTAGATTGTCGACCCTTAGTCTGGTTAACGTCTCACTGAACAATGAGTTATATTGGGACTTTAGTATCTCCTTCATTTCTTTGCTGTCATCTGTGTAGGCCCCATCTCGCCTAAGCAGCGGCCCAATACTGGATGTTGTTTTACCCTTAGATTTGTCATAAGAGTCAAGAAATATTTATTTTTTTTTTCAATTTCCTTTATGACTTTTAGTTCTTCCTGAGATTCTTGTCTCCTGTAAGATTCCTTAAGCTTAAGTTCGATATTTGCTATTTCTCTGACCAAGCACCTAAAGTCGGTACCTGACCAGCCGGGCTGTGGCTTGTACATTGGATTGCGTGCAGTCAGCAGTAACAGCCTGGTTGATCAGGCTCTGATCCACCAGGAGGCCTGGTCACAGACCGGGTCGCTGGGGCGTTGACCCCCGGAACTCTCTCCAGGTAATGCCTCCCTTCATATTTCAGATATATTGGCCCCTCTCAGCAGCTGTGTGATTCTTCGCCTTTTCCTGTATAGGGAGCATCTCTCTCTTTCTAGTTTACATCTTCTCTTTCTTTTTCTTAATGGAATGTGCCTTGAGCAGACCTCAAGTGCCACAGAGTTCATTTTTTCTAGGCAAAGGTTCGGATCCGTGTTGTTTAGGATATCTTCCCAGCTTGTTTCATTGAGGACATGGCTGATTTGTTCCCATTGCATGCTTTTGTTATTGAAGTTGAATTTTGTGAAGACACCCTCATGATTGATCACATTTTGTTGGTCAGGAGCCTTGTGCATATATGTCTCTACCTCTATTATGTTCTGATCTGAGTGTATTATCTTTAATACGGTTATATTACGTATCAGATCGTCACTGTTATTGAAGATGAGGTCCAGCGTATTTTCTAGTCTTGTAGGCTCTAATATTTGCTGGTTTAAAGTGAATATGGTTCAGAGATTTAATAGCCCAAAAGATATATCTACAAATAATAGCCCAAAAGATATATGTTGCACTGTACACAACATATACGCCCCATCAGGGCCAGATTACACTGATTACCTTATAATACACTAGTAGAGTATGATACTTTTGGTATAACTATGATACTTCAATGTAGACCCTGGGCACTGTGCCCGATGGATGATATCCATGACTCATGAAATCGTATTGACAAGATTGTAAACAAACCATACCACGCGCGGGGCTTGAACCCAAGGTTAGAGAGTCGTAAAACTCCAGACCGACGCGTTAGCCACTGGGCTTTGAGGGGACTTGAGCTAGAGCTCGTCACGGCCACGCTGGCGCGAGATTCGTCTGTAAAAACTTACATTTGTGGTCACAGTGGTGCCTATACTAACCTTCCTATGGTATATAAATATACCTAGTTTGACAAATCTTACTGTAGCCAGCTGGGCCAGTGACTAACGCGTTGGTTTATGACTCTCTAACCACGGGTTCAAGCCCCGCCCTTGGTATGGTGTGGATAATATCCATGCCTGATTATTGGGCATATAATATACCGAAAGTAGTAACTTAAATGTAGCACAAATAACCAATTTTGTGTGCATGATTGGCCATCTACAAAATACTGGAATCCTCATAGAAGGGAAGAATTATGATAGAAATATAATTATAGCCAATGACAGCACTTCTACATTAAGTGTGGTTGTCGCTTTACGTACCCAATACCCATCGTGTAGGTAGTGGTCTAAAAAGATGACGGAGGCACATGGTGGGTACAAGGACACCATCAATAGTCTGTTGGTTGACTGAGTTACAGTAAGACTGACTTGTTTGCAAGAATATTCAGTTACAAATTTCATGACTGGAAACAATTATAATAAACAATGTAATTTCACCAAGAACATTTACAATACAACATAAATTATACTTAAAACATTAACAAATATAAACTGTGAATATGAAAATGGTTTACAATACCGACAGGTTGATAAGTAAGACACATGGGCAACAGTTAGGTACCTTTATTCCGAAACGTATCGCCTACACAGCAGGCTTCTTTAGTCGAGTCAGAAGAATTAGCAGAAGCAGTAGATGTGAAGACGATGTAATCAGTCCATCATCCTTGAAGACGTAGCTTTGAGGTGGTCAGTCCTTTCCAGACTCTGGAGCAAAACTCTTATCCAGTCTGAGGGACTGATCACCTCAAAACTACGTCTTCAAGGGTGATGGACTGATTATATCGTCTTCACATCTCTACTGAAGAAGCCTACTGTGCAGGCGAAATGTTTCGGAATAAAGATACCTAACTGTTGGCTCACGTGTCTTACTTGTCTATATATAAACTGTCTCTAATTAATACCAAACATAGAACAGGATACAATATACAATGCATGTGAATACCTTCATACACAGACATTAAGGAATTTGAGTCATCCTCCCAGGAGCCAGATGACCCCTACGGCTTTATCGCTTAAGATTATAATAATAAGCCAAAAATGACACAACAAGATCTATATATAATTATCACTCTATGAAACCATAAATACTGTATTCTTTTAGTTTGTTATTTGTACGTTGTCAGTCTTGGACGACATCGTCATCGACTTCATGTAGCCAGGATCCTACTTCAGTGACAGACATCATTACCACATTTGAAAACCCATCCTCATTGAAGTGTGGCGAGAAAATCGTCCTGCGTGGTATTCTATGGTGAGAAAATCATCCTCCGTGATGGATTACGGCGAAAAAAATCATCCTGCGTGATGGATTATGGGGGAAAATCATCCTACGTAACGAATGTTAGATAAACATATTTATTTCTTGCTCTAACTTTGTAAAAATGTCTTATAGATCATTAAGTCTGGGCAACCACATAGTGGTGTATCAAATTATGGTTGTAAATGGTATGACGATACCGACAAACTGGGGAGAAGAATACTTGTGTACAGTTCAGGACATTTATTAAAGAAAACGTTCCGCCATGAATGATGAACGTCATTCGTGGCAAAACATTTCCTTCAATAAATGTCTTGTATTGTACACAACTGTCCCTTTTCACTGTATTTAATTTTAATGGTAAAAATTCTTGTTTGTTGTATCATTTGACTTCTAATCTATGTAGTATAAATGGTTTAGAACACTGACAAGTTGATCAGACACTTGTGTAACATTTTGGAATCTTTATTGCGGAGACATTACGCCAGCTCCCGCTTCACACACGGAGGGCCCGGGTTCGATTCCCGGCGGGTGGAAACATTTCGACAAGTTTCCTTACACCTGTTGTCCTGTTCACCTAGCAGCAAATAGGTACCTGGGTGTTAGTCGACTGGTGTGGGTCGCATCCTGGAGGACAAGATTAAGGACCCCAATGGAAATAAGTTAGACAGTCCTCGATGACGCACTGACTTTCTTGGGTTATCCTGGGTGGCTAACCCTCCGGGGTTAAAAATCCGAACGAAATCTTATCTTATCTTATCTTATCTTAGCCAGCGGCTTCTTCGGTCCAATACAATTTAGGCTAAATCGTAGCCTTAGCCTACATTAGCCTAAGTCGTAGCCGCAGCTTCCTCCGACAGAGGCTTTAAAATTGCGCACACACGTCTCAAAAATGTTATATTCTTTATTAGAATGCTTATGGCATTATTTCCACTCATTCTGCATGTGAGAGGGTATCCAAAAATAATAATTCCCATACGAATATAGTTTCAGTTCGGCTGGCACTGAACCTACAGTGAAATGACTGAAGACATTCTCATCGCCCTACTGAAGTCTCGATGCTCCGGCCGACTGATTTCAAAACTTCATGTATGAAATTCGTCCTGTGTAATGGAACATAAGAGGAAAACCATGATGTGTAATGGAATATGGGAGGAAAATCATCCTATGCAATGGCTTAAGACAGGATAACCATCCTGTGAGGTGAAATAAGACAAAAAAAAAAATCCTGAGAGACGAAATATAACAACAACAAAAACTGTGATAAGAACATAAGAACGAAGGAACACTGCAGAAGGCCTACTGGCCCATGCGAGGCAGGTCCAAGTCTCCTACCGGCTTAAGCCAATGCACCCAACCTAGTCAGGTCAGGTCACATTGACTTAAGGGAGGAACACGGCAACCGACCTGGTAGCACAAGCTATCAGGTCCAACTCACACCCACCCACATCCACTCATGTATTTATCCAACCTATTTTTAAAGCTACACAACGTTCTGGCCTCTATAACTGTACTCGGGAGTTTGTTCCACTCATCCACAACTCTATTACCAAACCAGTACTTTCCTATATCCTTCCTGAATCTGAATTTTTCCAACTTAAAACCATTGCTGCGAGTCCTGTCTAGGCTAGATATTTTCAGCACACTATTTACATCCCCTTTATTTATTCCTGTCTTCCATTTATACACCTCAATCATATCCCCCCTAATTCTACGTCTTTCTAGAGAGTGCAGATTCAGGGCCCTTAGTCTATCCTCATAGGGAAGGTTTCTGATACATGGGATCAACTTTGTCATCCTCCTTTGTACATTTTCCAGAGAATTTATATCCATTCTGTAATACGGTGACCAAAACTGTGCAGCATAATCTAAATGAGGCCTAACCAAGGATGTATAGAGTTGAAGAACAACCTGAGGACTCCTATTATTTATGCTTCTTGATATGAAGCCAAGGATTCTATTAGCTTTATTGCGAACACTTATGCACTGTTGTCTTGGTTTCAGATTACTGCTAACCAGAACTCCTAAACCTTTTTCGCAATCCGTAATATTAAGATCTACATTATTTAGTTTATATGTGGCATGGTTATTGTCCTGTCCAACATTTAGAACTTTGCATTTGTCTATATTAAACTGCATCTGCCACTTCTCCGACCACTGCATCAGTCTATTCAAATCTTCCTGGAGTGCTCGAATGTCCTCGTCAGAATGAATTCGACGGCCTATTTTGGTGTCATCGGCAAACTTGCCGATGTCGCTCTTTATGCCCTCATCTATGTCGTTTATGTAGATTGTGAACAGCAGGGGGCCCAACACTGACCCCTGTGGAACACCGCTCGTGACACTTCCCCACTCTGATTTCTCCCCATTTATGCAAACTCTCTGCTGCCTATTTGTCAACCATGCCTCTATCCAGGAAAAAATTTCTCCTCCTATTCCATGTGCTTTAATTTTCCTCAATAGTCTCTGATGTGGGACTCTGTCAAAAGCCTTACTGAAGTCCATATACACAATATCATAGTCATTACCATGATCTACCTCCTCAAATACCTTAGTGAAAAAAGTTAATAAATTCGTAAGGCAGGAACGCCCCTTTGTAAAACCATGCTGAGATTCGTTGATTAATTTATGCTTTTCAAATGGAGTATGAGAGAAACCATCAAGTGTGATATAATAATGACGATGATGATGATGATGATAATAATAATAATAATAATAATAATAATAACAATAATAATAATAATAATAATAATATTTATTTCTACAAGTACATGTACAAGGTATACAGTCCTAGCTGACATCAATGACTTACTACTATAAAGAAAGCCGAATGTTATTACCTGGAGTATACCTGGAAAGAGTTCCGAGGGTCAACGCCCCCGCGGCCCGGTCTGTGGCCAGGCCTCATGGTGGATCAGGGTCTGATCAACCAGGCTGTTACTGCTGGCTGCAAGCAATCCAACGTACGAGCCACAGCCCGGCTGGTCAGGTACAGACTTTAGGTGCTTGTCCAGTGCCTGCTTGAAGACAGCCAGGGGTCTATTGGTAATCCCCTTATGTATCCTGGGAGGCAGTTGAACAGTCTTGGGCCCCTGACACTTACTGTGTTGTTTCTTATCGTGCTAATGGCACCCATGTTTTTCATTGGGGGAATGTTGCATCGTCTGCCGAGTCTTTTGCTTTCATAGGGAGTGATTTTCGTGTGCAAGTTTGGTACTAATCCCTCTAAGATTTTGCAAGTGTATATAATCATGTATCTCTCCCGCCTGCGTTCCAGGGAGTACAGGTTCAGGAGCTTCAAACGTTCCCAGTAATTAAGGTGTTATGTCGCAGTTATATGTGCCGTGAAGGTTTTCTGTACATTTTCTAGGTCAGCAATTTCACCTGCCTTGAAAGGTGCTGTTAGTGTGTAGCAATATTCCAGCCTAGATAGAACAAGCGACCTGAAGAGTCATCATGGGCTTGGCATCCCTAGTTTTGAAGGTTCTCATTATCCATCCTGTCATTTTTCTAGCAGATGCGATTGATACAATGTTATGGTCTCTGAAGGCGAGATCCTCCGACATGATCACTCCCAGGTCTTTGACGTTAGTTTTTCGCTCTATTTGTGGTTGGAATTTCTTTTATACTCTGATGAAGTTTTATGCAGAGCATTAGGTCAGTTTTGTCCCAGGATACGACCCACACCAGTCGACTAACACCTAGGTACCCATTTTACTGATAGGTGAACAGGGACAACCAATATAAGGAAACACGCCCAATATTTCTATCCTCGCAGGGAGTCGGCAGCGCGTGAAGCGAGAGCTTTTGCCACCAGGCCTCAGGCCTAGTGACAGAAACCATGCAGTGTGGTGGAATATGACAGAAACCATCCAGTGTGACGGAATATGACAGAAACCATCCAGTGTGGTGGAATACGGCAGGAAAACCATTCTGTGCGCTGGAATAATAGCGAAGCTCTCCCGTAGAATATGAATCTTCAAAAATCTATGTAAAAATCTTGAAAACCAAGAGTAACCACCAGCCTCCCTCTCTCCCTCGCCACCACCAGCCTCCCTCTCTCCCTCGCCACCACCAGCCTCCCTCTCTCCCTCGCCACCACCAGCCTCCCTCTCTCCCTCGCCACTACCAGCCTCCCTCTCTCCCTCGCCACCACCAGCCTCCCTCTCTCCCTCCCCACCATCACTCCCTCTCTCCCTCCCCACCATCACTCCCTCTCTCCCTCCCCACCATCACTCCCTCTCTCCCTCCCCACCATCACTCCCTCTCTCCCTCCCCACCATCACTCCCTCTCTCCCTCGCCACCACCAGCCTCCCTCTCTCCCTCGCCACTACCAGCCTCCCTCTCTCCCTCGCCACCGCCAGCCTCCCTCTCTCCCTCGCCACTACCAGCCTCCCTCTCTCCCTCGCCACTACCAGCCTCCCTCTCTCCCTCGCCACTACCAGCCTCCCTCTCTCCCTCGCCACTACCAGCCTCCCTCTCTCCCTCGCCACTACCAGCCTCCCTCTCTCCCTCGCCACTACTAGCCTCCCTCTCTCCCTCGCCACTACTAGCCTCCCTCTCTCCCTCGCCACTACCAGCCTCCCTCTCTCCCTCGCCACTACCAGCCTCCCTCTCTCCCTCGCCACCGCCAGCCTCCCTCTCTCCCTCGCCACTACCAGCCTCCCTCTCTCCCTCGCCACTACCAGCCTCCCTCTCTCCCTCGCCACTACCAGCCTCCCTCTCTCCCTCGCCACTACCAGCCTCCCTCTCTCCCTCGCCACTACCAGCCTCCCTCTCTCCCTCGCCACTACCAGCCTCCCTCTCTCCCTCGCCACTACTAGCCTCCCTCTCTCCCTCGCCACTACTAGCCTCCCTCTCTCCCTCGCCACTACCAGCCTCCCTCTCTCCCTCGCCACTACCAGCCTCCCTCTCTCCCTCGCCACTACCAGCCTCCCTCTCTCCTTCGCCACCACCAGCCTCCCTCTCTCTCTCTCGCCAGTACCAGCCTCCCTCTCCCTCGCCACTACCAGCCTCCCTCTCTCCCTCACCATTACCAGCCTCCCTCTCTCCCTCGCCACCACCAGCCTCCCTCTCTCTCTCGCCAGTACCAGCACTGACTGTACTGACCAGTACTGACTCCGGCCATACAATAGAGCGGAAAAATAATGTAAGGGACCTGGGAGTAGTAATGTCTGAGGATCTCACTTTCAAGGATCACGACAGTGCCACGATCGCACGTGCAAAGAAAATGATAGGATGGATACTGAGAACGTTCAAAACGAGAGATGCCAAGCAAATGATGATCCTTTTCAAATCACTTGTTCTCTCTAGGCTGGAATACTGCTGTACATTAACATCTCCATTCAAAGCAGGTGAAATCGCAGATCTAGAGTGTGTACAGAGATCCTTTACTGCACGTATAGGTTCTGTCAAGCACCTTAACTACTGGGAACGCTTGGAAGCACTTGACTTGTTCTCGTTTGAACGCAGGAGAGAGAGATATATCATAATCTACACTTGGAAAATCTTGGAAGGAATGGTCCCAAATCTGCACACAGAAATCACTCCCTACGAAAGTAAAAGACTGGGCAGGCGATGCAAAATGCCCCCAATAAAAAGTAGGGGCGCCATTGGTACACTAAGGGAAAACACGTAAGTGTCCGGGGCCCAAAACTGTTCAACAGCTTCCCATCAAGCATTAGGGGAATTGCCAATAAACCCCTGGCTGCCTTCAAGAGAGAGCTGGACAGATACCTAAAGTCAGTGCCGGATAAGCCGGGCTGTGGCTCGTACGTTGGACTGCGTGCGGCCAGCAGTAACAGCCTAGTTGATCAGGCCCTGATCCATCGGGAGGCCTGGTCATGGACCGGGCCGCGGGGGCGTTGATCCCCTGTGATGTAGTTCAGTTGGGCTTGTGAGGTCTCTTGGGAGACCTAATTTAACCAATTATATGGTCACACCTTGCCTTGGCAAACGTCTGTAGCCACGCCCACGTCTGAGGTCTTTCGTTCTTTACGGCGTCAGACCTAGGCGTCAGGTCGTACACGTGGTTGTGGAGGGTGCTTGGACCACCATAAAAGCCCAAGGAAGAGCATGATCAGGGGATTCGTGCGGAGCTGCTGCTGGGGTGCAGAGCTCCTGAGCAGAGACTTCGAGTGGAGCTGCTGCTGGGGTGCAGGGCTCGGGAGAAGGCTGCTGAAGTCTCTGGAGGAGACTGTTGGAGGCAGTGGGCAGAGTACTGGCTTGGCGCAGTACTCATGCTGTGTAGGTCTTGGGACCTGGGGCTTAGTTCCTGTAGTGAACTGTCCTCTGTGCTATATTGTAAGTTATATTCATTTTGGTCAAGTTGATTGTGTTCCATGTCTCACTGCTTATACATACCATCCCATTTATCTAAACCCCAATGATGTACTCCTGTTCCCAAATATATTATTGTACAAGGACTTAATAATAAACTGTGTTTGAGTAGAATAGTAATATTCACTGCCCACCGTTATTTATTCTTTTTTCTTATATTTTATTATGTTTATATGAGTGAAGAATGGGCGAGGCATATGTTAGTGAGTAGTGTAGAGTTAATGAGAGTGTCGTGGTGGTCACCACTGACCTGTCATTACCTACCTACCTCCGCTAATTATCTCACTCCTACCACCTCGCCTGCCTCTCCCCTGCCTACATAATCCCTTACTCCCGTATTCCCCACTTATATCCTATTCATTCCGATACCCCCTACATGACACCCCGGAATAGCCTCCAGGTAACCAGGTAACCTCTCTCCCTCGCCACTACCAGCCTCCCTCTCTCCCTCGCCACTACCAGCCTCCCTCTCTCCCTCGCCACTACCAGCCTCCCTCTCTCCCTCGCCACTACCAGCCTCCCTCTCTCCCTCGCCACTACCAGCCTCCCTCTCTCCCTCGCCACTACCAGCCTCCCTCTCTCCCTCGCCACTACCAGCCTCCCTCTCTCCCTCGCCACTACTAGCCTCCCTCTCTCCCTCGCCACTACCAGCCTCCCTCTCTCCCTCGCCACTACCAGCCTCCCTCTCTCCCTCGCCACTACCAGCCTCCCTCTCTCCCTCGCCACTACCAGCCTCCCTCTCTCCCTCGCCACTACCAGCCTCCCTCTCTCCCTCGCCACTACCAGTCTACCTCCCTCCCTCACACCACCATGAATCAGCAATAATTTATACACAAAGCAACACTCGGCTACTGGGTCTGGGCTAATGAAGAGTCGAGTTAACGGGGTCTTTGATAATATGCAGGCAAATTAACGGAATCTTAGATAATGAGACCCGGTTAATTCGAATCTCCATTGTCTAATGTACATTCAAGTTATTGGGATGTTAGACAACAAAGATTTGTGTTAAGTGTATCTTGCATAACAAAGATTAAAGTTAACGGGATATCAGTCGGCGAGGTTTCCAGTTACCAGGATCTCTGATAACTATAATAAAGTTGGTAGAATTACCGACAATATGTAAAGTAAAAGGACACAAGTGCAACTAATGTGACATTTTATTGTGGCAACGTTTCGCTCTCCAGGAGCTTTATCAAGCCATTACAAACAATACATGGACACAGAGGGTATATAAAGGCTCAGAGTGAGGTGCAATACTAGTGAGGTACCATTTCGATGTTCACTAGTGGTGGTAGTAGTAGTAGTAGTGACAAAAGTAATACAATATGGTAGAGCAATTAATTCGTACATGAGTAAAAGGATATAAAAGCTATTACTTGGGTAACATAAAAATAGTTTGGACAAATACAGAGTGGTAAGAGGCAGCTTGTTTCAGTGTTCACTCTCTGTAATGTGCTTTGTTTTCTACTTTGTGAATGAGGACGTCGAGGAAAGGTAGCTTGTCATTGGACTCTTCTTCTAGTGTAAACTGGATCGCCGGTTCAACTGCGTTGAGCCTTGCCTGAAGATTCCGTACATCAAAACGTTTGGGAGTTATTACGAGGACGTCGTCCACGTAAGGTAACCAAGTGACGCTTGAAGGGATGATGTTGGCGAAGTGTTCGGACTCTAGGTGTTCCATGTATAAGTTGGCTAGGACGGCACTGATGGGGGACCCCATTCCCATGCCGTAGGTTTGTTTGTAGAGCTTGTTATTGAAAGAAAAACAGTTGAAATTAACACAGAGTTCAATCAAGTCAACAAAATCTCCGGGAGGTAGAGGAAGATTAAGGTCCTGATTGACTTTACGTCGTAGAACCTCGATGGCTTTTTTGGTAGGTACTTTTGTGAAGAGGGAAGTCACGCCCAAACTGCTTAGTTTCTTGTTACGGATGGAGAGGTTACGGATGCCTTCTGGGGACCATCAGCCCCGCTCATCTTAAACACTCAGGCGACCTTCTCAACCGCATCCGTAACCTCTCCATCCGTAACAAGAAACTAAGCAGTTTGGATGTGACTTCCCTCTTCACAAAAGTACCTACCAAAAAAAAGCCATCGAGGTTCTACGACGTAAAGTCAATCAGGACCTTAATCTTCCTCTACCTCCCGGAGATTTTGTTGACTTGATTGAACTCTGTGTTAATTTCAACTGTTTTTCTTTCAATAACAAGCTCTACAAACAAACCTACGGCATGGGAATGGGGTCCCCCATCAGTGCCGTCCTAGCCAACTAATACATGGAACACCTAGAGTCCGAACACTTCGCCAACATCATCCCTTCAAGCGTCACTTGGTTACGTTACGTGGACGACGTCCTCGTAATAACTCCCAAACGTTTTGATGTACGGAATCTTCAGGCAAGGCTCAACGCAGTTGAACCGGCGATCCAGTTTACACTAGAAGAAGGGTCCAATGACAAGCTACCTTTCCTCGACGTCCTCATTCACAAAGTAGAAAACAACCTAAGATTTCAAGTTTATCGGAAACCCACCAATAAAAATGATGTCACACACTTCTATTCCAGTCAAGATACCAAGACCAAAAGAGGCATCATCATCGGGTTTTTCCTAAGAGCATACCGAATTTGTAGTCCTGAGTTTCTTGACGAGGAATGTACATACATTCACCAAACATTCACAGTTACATTTTCCTTCTTTTTTCATCAAAGACTGCAAGAAAAGAGCTCTTCAGATCATTAATTCTCCACGCATCAACACCACTCCCAACAAAGTTATAATTCTTCCCAACAGCCAGGTTGCACTGAACGTCTCAAAAGTACTTTCACAAGCTAACACCAGAGTCGCCATCGCTTCTAGCACTTCAATAAAGGATCTAACCAGGACAAAATCCAAGCACCACGAACTAGTCAATGCAGGAGTTTACACTATACCCTGTGGAGGCTGTGACAAGATATAAATAGGTGAAACAGCAAGAAACCTCGACACCCGCCTCAATGAACACATTTACGCATGTAGGAACGATAACTTGAACAACGCCTGCATACAACACCGAAATTCCACCAATCATCTCATGAAATTCAGAGACGCCCAATTAGTGATCAAAGAAACTAATTTCCGCAGACGCAAGTGCCTCGAATCAGCACTGATCACTGTTTCGAACACAATTAAACAAAACAACGGCAGCTTCACCATCTCCGAAGTCTTAGCAAGAATCCTCCTGAAAACAGTAAACCCTGCCATCACATAGTCTCTCCTGTTATACTACACAAAGCACATTACAGAGAGTGAACAATGAAACAAGCTGCCTCTTACCACTCTGTATTTGTCCAAACTATTTTTATGTTACCCAAGTAATAGCTTTTATATCCTTTTACTCATGTACGAATTAATTGCTCTACCATATTGTATTACTTTTGTCACTACTACTACTACTACTACTACTACTACTACTACTACCACCACTAGTGAACATCGAAATGGTACCTCACTAGTATTGCACCTCACTCTGAGCCTTTATATACCCTCTGTGTCCATGTACTGTTTGTAATGGCTTGATAAAGCTCCTGGAGAGCGAAACGTTGCCACAATAAAATGTCACATTAGTTGCACTTGTGTCCTTTTACTTTACTGATAACTATGTCGAATCCACTACTTATCTTCCTGTCCACCAGCGTAAGGATGTGCCTGTATGGATGAATATATTTGACTATCAAACGATCTATGTGTCCGAGAAGTGCTCTGGGAGTATGAGGAATATGTTGAAACATAGCTAGTGTACTACTATGGGCCACTCCAAAGTCAAAATGAAATTTTATTTTTGCATGTGTAAATTATCTAATGTAGAGAAGTGAGCCTATCGAAGATGCATATCAAGGCACACAAGCCCTAAGTCAACCTTTATAACTTGAATATCTGAGTGCCTAGGCCCTAGGTGAACCTATTTAAGATGCATACGCAAGATAAGATAAGATAAGATTTCGTTCGGATTTTTAACCCCGGAGGGTTAGCCACCCAGGATAACCCAAGAAAGTCAGTGCGTCATCGAGGACTGTCTAACTTATTTCCATTGGGGTCCTTAATCTTGTCCCCCAGGATGCGACCCACACCAGTCGACTAACACCCAGGTACCTATTTGCTGCTAGGTGAACAGGACAACAGGTGTAAGGAAATGTGTCGAATGTTTCCACCCGCCGGGAATCGAACCCGGGCCCTCCGTGTGTGAAGCGGGAGCTTTAGCCACCAGGCCACCGGGCCACCCCACAGGCCGTGTAAACATAGATACCAATAAGAACATAAGAACGAAGGAACACTACAGCAGGCCTACTGGCCCATGCGAGGCAGGTCCAAGTCTCCTACCGGCTTAAGCCAATGCACCCAAAATAGTCAGGTCAGGTCACCTTGACTTAAGGGAGGAACACGGCAACCGTCCTGGTAGCACAAGCTAATCAGGTCCAACTCACACCCACCCACACCCACTCATGTATTTATCCAACCTATTTTTAAAGCTACACAACGTTCTGGCCTCTATAACTGTACTTGGGAGTTTGTTCCACTCATCCATATCTCTATTACCAAACCAGTACTTTCCTATATCCTTCCTGAATCTGAATTTTTCTAACTTAAAACCATTGCTGCGAGTCCTGTCTAGGCTAGATATTTTCAGCACACTATTTACATCCCCTTTATTTATTCCTGTCTTCCATTTATACACCTCAATCACATCCCCCCTAATTCTACGTCTTTCTAGAGAGTGAAGATTCAGGGCCCTTAGTCTATCCTCATAGGGAAGGTTTCTGATACATGGGATTAACTTTGTCATCCTCCTTTGTACATTTTCCAGGGTATTTATATCCATTCTGTAATACGGTGACCAAAACTGTGCAGCATAATCTAAATGAGGCCTAACCAAGGATGTATAGAGTTGAAGAACAACCTGAGGACTCCTATTATTTATGCTTCTTGATATAAAGCCAAGGATTCTATTAGCTTTATTGCGAACACTTATGCACTGTTGTCTTGGTTTCAGATTACTGCTAACCAGAACTCCTAAATCTTTTTCGCAATCCGTAATATTAAGATCTACATTATTTAGTTTATATGTGGCATGGTTATTGTCCTGTCCAACATTTAGAACTTTGCATTTGTCTATATTAAACTGCATCTGCCACCTCTCCGACCACTGCATCAGTCTACTCAAATCTTCCTGGAGTGCTCTAATGTCCTCGTCAGAATGAATTCGACGACCTATTTTGGTGTCATCGGCAAACTTGCTGATCTCGCTCTTTATGCCCTCATCTATGTCGTTTATGTAGATTGTGAACAGCAGGGGGCCCAACACTGACCCCTGTGGAACACCGCTCGTGACGCTTCCCCACTCTGATTTCTCCCCATTTATGCAAACTCTCTGCTGCCTATTTGTCAACCATGCCTCTATCCAGGAAAAAATTTCTCCTCCTATTCCATGTGCTTTAATTTTCCTCAATAGTCTCTGATGTGGGACCCTGTCAAAAGCCTTACTGAAGTCCATGTACACAATATCATATTCATTACCATGATCTACCTCCTCAAATACCTTAGTGAAAAAAGTTAACAAATTCGTAAGGCAGGAACGCCCCTTTGTAAAACCATGCTGAGACTCGTTGATTAATTTATGCTTTTCAAGGTGGCTACGAACTGCCTCGGCAATTATTGATTCCATAAATTTTCCCACTATGGAGGTTAGGCTTATTGGTCTATAGTTTGAAGCTAAGGACCTGTCACCTGCTTTGAAAATAGGTATCACATTTGCCATTTTCCACTTATCTGGCACCATGCCAGTTTGTAGTGATATGTTGAAAAGATTAGCCAAAGGTTTGCTAAGCTCCTCTTTACATTCCTTTAGAACCCTTGCATACAGTTCATCAGGGCCTGGGGATTTGTTAGGTTTTAATTTATCTATTTGCCTAAGGACCATGTCACTTGTGACCCTAATCGTGCACAGTTTATTATCGTCCTGTTCCACATAATTTATCATTTCTGGAATATCGCTGGTATCCTCCTGTGTAAAAACTGAGAGGAAGTATGTGTTAAAACTTCTACACATTTCCTTATCACTGTCAGTGAGCTGACCCGAGGAGCTTTTGAGTGGGCCTATCTTGTCCCTGATCTTACTTCTGTATACCTGAAAGAATCCTTTTGGGTTAGTCTTCGAATCTCTTGCAACTTTAACCTCATAATCTCTTTTTGCTTTTCTAATTCCTTTTTTTTATTTCCCCTCTCCTCTTTTGATTTGCCTATATATGCCTCTCTTTTGACCAATTAGATATTTTAATCTATTGTTCATCCATTTAGGATCATTTTTGTTTGATTGATTTCCCTATTTGGAACATAATTTGACTGAGCAGCTAGAACTATGCCCTGGAAAGCGTCATATCGGCATCCATCACCACCTACCTGACCCTTAGTCAGGTCATTCCAGTTCAGCCCACCTAAGTAATTTTTCAGTCCTATGAAATCAGCCAAGCGGAAGTCAGGGACAGAGACTTGATTGCCATTATTAGGGGAATTCCATGATATATTAAAACTGAGTGATTTGTGATCACTCTCCCCAAGCTCATCATTAACCTCAAGATTATTAATTAGTGTTTCCCTACTGGCAAGAACCAAGTCAAGGAGGTTATTTCCCCTAGTTGGCTCTGTCACAAACTGTTTTAAAAAACAATCCTGGATCGTATCAAGAAAGTCACCTGACTCTAAATTTCCTGTCAAATTGCTCCAGTCAATCTATCTATAGTTGAAATCTCCCATTAGCACAACATTTTCGTTTGTAGATGCCTTACGAATTTCGTTCCATAGAAGTTTACTGCACTCCCTATCAAGATTTGGGGCCCTGTAAATCACACCCAAAATTAGTTTTTCTCGGCCCTCGAGAAGCTGTAACCAAACAGATTCAGTGGCTGACGCTTCTAATTTTATATCTTGTCTAACACAACAATTTAAATTGTCTCTGACATACATCGCTACTCCACCACCTTTCCTGTTGACCCTGTCAGTGTGGAATAATTTATAGCCTTGTATGTGACATTCAGAGGGCATCTCTCTATCTTTCAGATTGAGCCAGGTCTCTGTTATAGCAATAATATCTATGTTTCCTGCACTTGCAATTAATCTTAGCTCATCTATCTTATTTCTTACACTCCTGCTATTAGTATAGTAAACCTTAAGGGAGCTAGTCCCTTGCTGCCCTCTGCTGTCCCCCTTTGTTTGCTGACCTGATCTATTGTTTTTATTTATAACTTCATGCTGAATGCCTTTTATACATTTACTGTTTCGAACCCTAGTGTTGCAACCTGCTTGTTTCCCACACACACCCATACTTCTATCTTCTATCAGTTTAAAATCATAGGCATTTCACCAATGGCCTTCTCAATCGAGTCTGCAAGTGCTACCACCCCAGCCCCAGAGAGATGTACCCCATCCCTTGCATACATATCATGTTTGCCATAAAAGTTGTTCCAGTTGTCAATGAATGGGATTGCAAGTTCCTTGCAGTATCTGTCTAGCCAGCAATTTACACCAATTGCCCTAGACAACCATTCATTTCCTACTCCCCTTCTAGGCAAGATGCTACATATGATTGGGATCCCTCCCTTAGACTTAATGAAATCTATAGCTGACCTGTACTTATCTAGCAGCTCTTCTCTCCTACCCTTCCCAATATCATTTCCACCAGCACTGAGACAGATAATGGGCTTGTTCCCATTACCTGACATGATATTATCCAGCCTGTTGACTATGTCCCCAACACCAGCTCCAGGGAAGCACACTCTATCTCTCATCTTCTTATTCCTATTACAAAAAGCATGGTCAATATATCTTACCTGAGAGTCACCAACCACAAGAATGCGCTTACCCCCATTAGCAGGGGCAGTAGTACCCTTACCTTCACTGGCCACTGAAGTACATTCAACCTGAAGAACAGAGAAGCGATTTCCTACCTTCAGATCTTCACTCTTAACTTCCCTTGCTCTAATGCGCCTCCCATTACTGTGAACCACTCGCCACTTGTAGCAGGTGCTGGGCTGCACCTCACTGCTGGTAGCCGTTGCTACCTCCCCACCTACAGCCTCCTCACAGCGAGAGACAGACTGCACCTCACTGCTAGAAGCCTAATTTCCCACAACTCCAGCCACCAAGGTAGCAGTGTAGGAAATATTTTTATCTCTTTAATGACAACTGGTGAAATTAGCGACCAGGACTGAGAAATAACAGACTGGGAGGAGACAATGTTATGAACAGACTGCTTAAAGTCACGTGACTTTCGCAATACTTGATCTGAGAAAGTCCCTCAATGAGAATTATATCTTTGTTAACATTCTTCCTGTGTGATTTTTTCTATGGCATATTCAAAGAAAAATGTGAGGAGTTCAATCTCGATGTGTATGTACTGACAGCAGCAGTCTATGTATATATATATATATATATATATATATATATATATATATATATATATATATATATATATATATATATGCAAGGAATTCGCGAGAGCATGCGAAATATACACAAACACTGATCTCTGGCTGAAGGAGACTCGAACCTACGAACCTTAGGACAAGGTACGCAGTGCTTTACCAATCTACCCACACTGGACCAATACCTTGGCGTGTAGCATGAGCTACACGTTTGATCCAAGGCAGCCAGCTTTCAGGGAGATTGGTAGATTGGTAAAGCACTGCGTACCTTGTCCTAAGGTTCGTAGGTTCGAGTCTCCTTCAGCCAGAGATCAGTGTTTGTGTATATTTCGCATGCTCTCGCGAATTCCTTGCATTGTTCAAATCTCTAGTAAGGCTGATGCATGCAGGGGATGAGATGAAAAGCTGTAAGCCTTCTCCCTGAAAGCTGGCTGCCTTGGATCAAACGTGTAGCTCATGCTACACGCCAAGGTATTGGTCCAGTGTGGGTAGATTGGTAAAGCACTGCGTACCTTGTCCTAAGGTTCGTAGGTTCGAGTCTCCTTCAGCCAGAGATCAGTGTTTGTGTATATTTCGCATGCTCTCGCGAATTCCTTGCATTGTTCAAATCTCTAGTAAGGCTGATGCATGCAGGGGATGAGATGAAAAGCTGTAAGCCTTCTCCCTGAAAGCTGGCTGCCTTGGATCAAACGTGTAGCTCATGCTACACGCCAAGGTATTGGTCCAGTGTGGGTAGATTGGTAAAGCACTGCGTACCTTGTCCTAAGGTTCGTAGGTTCGAGTCTCCTTCAGCCAGAGATCAGTGTTTGTGTATATTTCGCATGCTCTCGCGAATTCCTTGCATTGTTCAAATCTCTAGTAAGGCTGATGCATGCAGGGGATGAGATGAAAAGCTGTAAGCCTTCTCCCTGAAAGCTGGCTGCCTTGGATCAAACGTGTAGCTCATGCTACACGCCAAGGTATTGGTCCAGTGTGGGTAGATTGGTAAAGCACTGCGTACCTTGTCCTAAGGTTCGTAGGTTCGAGTCTCCTTCAGCCAGAGATCAGTGTTTATATATATATATATATATATATATATATATATATATATATATATATACACACACGCGCACACGTGCAAAATAACCATAGGGAAAAAACTTTAGTGATATCTCACATTATCGAGGAATAGTTAAAATAAAAGAACAGAAATCTTATAAGACTGAGATTTCACCTGACTTATGACGTCAGACACAACCCGTCCCACCCAGCGTGGGAGTGTAGTCAAGATTTGATCAGGTCACATGTCAAGTATTTTTTTATATAGAATGTCAGGTTCAGCTTAAATTCCTAGCAAATTCTATTTATTATGAATAAATCTAATTTATATTAGTGTAAACTAATATTCACATGACCTAACCAAATCTTGTCTACACTCCCACGCTCGGTGGGACGGGTCATGTCTGAGGTCATAACTCAGGTGAAATCTCAGCCTTGTAAGTCTTCTCTTCTATTTTATTATTCCTTAATAATGTGAGACATCACGAAAGCTCTTTGAATCTCACTATTTTTCACTGTGGTTAATTTGCATATTGAGATATCACCTACTCACTGTGATCTTATTGTGTGTGTGTGTGTGTGTGTGTGTGTGTGTGTGTGTGTGTGTGTGTGTGTGTGTGTGTGTGTGTGTGTGTGTGTGAACAGTGTACAAGCTACATGCAATATTAACGAGTCTTCACGTAGTACATACACAGATACTCTACTCCCGGTCTTCTTCCTACTCTGATATTCTCATACCAAGTCTGTTACTTTTTTATGATACTTTTCTAAATATTAGACTTCATATATCCTCCATTTACTTAAAATCTATTTAGTCATCAGAATTTCAATGAATGTTGTGTGTATATACCTGGAGCATACCTGGAGAGTTCTAGGGGTTCAACGCCCTCCGCGGCCCGGTCTGTGACCAGGCCTCATGGTGCACCAGGGCCTGATCAACCAGGCTGTTACTGCTAGCCGCACGCAATGCAACGAACGAACCACAGCCCGGCTGGTCAGTTGCTGACTTGAGGTGCCTGTCCAGTGCCTGCTTGAAGACAACCAGGGGTCTATTGGTAATCACTCTTATATATGCTGGAAGGCAGCTGAACAGTCTTGGGCCCCTGACACTTATTGTATTGTCTCTTATCCCCTGCTTTTCATTGGGGAAATGTTGCACCGACTGCCGAGACTTTTGCTTTCATATTGAGTGATTTTCGTGTGCAAGTTTGGTACTAATTCCTCTAGGATTTTCCAATGTATATAATCATGTATCTCTCCCGCCTGCGTTCTAGGAAGTACCGGTTAAGGAACTTCAAGCGTTCCCAGTAACTGAGGTGTTTTATCGCAGTTATAAGCGCCGTGAAGGTTTTCTGTACATTTTCTAGGTCAGCAGTTTCACCTGCCTTGAAAGGTGGTGTTAGTGTGCAACAATATTCCAGCCAAGATAGAACAAGTGACCTGAAGAGTGTCATCATGGACTGTTGTGTAATGACTAGACTCGTGTAGTCTTCACATCTTAATGTCTCTTGTCATATATTGTTGTGAAGTGTTTGTCCAGACTCCTGCTGGTTATGACCTAATGAATGAACTACATGTTTTGATTAATAAAGTGTGTATTTTGATTACTCTAGCCCATTTATTGTTTAAATAGCACTTTTGTTATTAATAAAGCACGCACTTTATCAATAAAGCGAGTTCGATTAATAAAGCACTTCTTATTAGCAATGATTATGTTTGATTAATAAAATACCATGTTTTGATTAATATAGCAGGTGTTCTGATGAATGAGGAGGTGTTTTGATTAAAACACTATATTTTAATTATAAAACATGTGTTTTGATGAATAACGTACCTTAACTTTAAAAAAATAATGTTTTGATGAATAATGTACCGCAGCATTAATCAAGTTCGTCTTCTGATGAACTAATAAATATATAACCAAATATTTAAATATATGTAAACTAATGAACAAATCGCTGTTGAACTGTGAACAAGGTAACACTTATGAAGAGATTCAGAGGGAAAGGACTCACGAAATCGTAATGACACGATTGCAAACAGTGGCTAACGCGACGGTCTGGAGTTTTGAGACTCTCTGACCGCGCGATCAAATCCTACCCGTGGTATGGTTTTTTCAGAGGGACAGGTTATTCGGACTCGAGTCCTGGAAATAGAAGGCACAATGGATGTACTTCGAAGGGGAAGGGGGATGGTACAGTCCTGGAGGTGGGAAGTATAGTGCCTTCACTCTGAAGAAGGTAGGGGCGGTGTTGCATTTCTGGAAGTGGGAAGTACGGTACCTGCAGTGTGAAGGAGGGGTAGGGAATGTTGCACTTCAGAGGATCATTTGAACTGTGAAGTCTGCTTTCTCCTGACTTCAAGAAATTGCATTTGTGTCTCGCTTTGATCTAGGTTTCCACTCACTCTGTAGAGCGTAAGACTAATGTGAGAGACCTGGGAGTGATTATGTCAGATCTCACCTTCAAGAATCATAAGGCACTGTCATAACCGCAAGGAAAACCTTGACGTATTTCGGTCGCTGCGCGATGCGATAGAGGTAACCCGGTATTCCAGTCCCAAGTGCCTCAATGCATGCTATTAAAAGTGTGCAGCGTAGCATAAGTTGATAGTGTAATTAAATACTAGTGTTGTCGATAAGCAGGGAATCAGAAGGACATTCACAAGCCACGTATGGAAACTAATATCTAAATTTCTACAATATGGTATACCTAGAGTATATCTGGAGAGGATTTCGGAGGTCAACGCCGACGCGGCCCGGTCTGAGACCAGGCCTCGTTACTGCTGGCCGCACGCAAACTGACGTATGAACCACAGTCCGGCTGGTCAGGTACTGACTTTAGGTGCCTGTCCAGCGCCTTCTTGAAGACAGCCAGGGGTCTATTGGTAATCCCCCTTATGTACGCTGGGAGAGAGTTGAACAGTCTTGGACCCCTGACACTGTGTTGTCTCTCAATGTACTCGTGGCGCCCCTGCTTTTCATTGAGGGAAGGTTGCATCTCTTGCAGAGTCTTTTGCTTTCATACCTGGAGTTTACCTGGAGAGAGTTCCGGGGGTCAACGCCTCCGCGGCCCGGTCTGTGACCAGGTAATGTTAATAGTGGTGGTAATGTTAATAGTGGTGGTAATGTTAATAGTGGTGGTAATGTTAATAGTGGTGGTAATGTTAATAGTGGTGGTAATGTTAATAGTGGTGGTAATGTTAATAGTGCTGGTAATGTTAATAGTGGTGGTAATGTTAATAGTGGTGGTTATGTTAATAGTGGTGGTAATATCAATAGTGTTGGTAATGTTAATAGTGGTGGTAATATCAATAGTGGTGATAATGTTAATAGTGGTGGTAATGTTAATAGTGGTGGTAATGTTAATAGTGGTGGTAATGTTAATAGTGGTGGTAATATCAATAGTGGTGGTAATGTTAATAGTGGTGGTAATGTTAATAGTGGTGGTAATGTAATAGTGGTGGTAATGTTAATTGTAATGGTAATGTTAATAGTGGTGGTAATGTTAATAGTGGTGGTAATGTTAATAGTGGTGGTAATATCAATAGTGGTGGTAATGTTAATAGTGGTGGTAATATGAATAGTGGTGATAATGTTAATAGTGATGGTAATGTTAATAGTGGTGGTAATGTTAATAGTAGTGGTAATGTTAATAGTGGTGGTAATGTTAATAGTGGTGGTAATATCAATAGTGGTGGTAATGTTAATAGTGGTGGTAATGTTAACAGTAGTGGTAATGTTAATAGTGGTGGTAATGTTAATAGTGGTGGTAATATCAACAGTGGTGGTAATGTTAATAGTGGTGGTAATATCAATAGTGGTGGTAATGTTAATAGTGGTGGTAATGTTAATAGTGGTGGTAATGTAATAGTGGTGGTAATGTTAATTGTAATGGTGGCCCGGTGGCCTGGTGGCTAAAACTCCCGCTTCACACACGGAGGGCCCGGGTTCGATTCCCGGCGGGTGGAAACATTTCGACACGTTTCCTTACACCTGTTGTCCTGTTCACCTAGCAGCAAATAGGTACCTGGGTGTTAGTCGACTGGTGTGGGTCGCATCCTGGGGGACAAGATTAAGGACCCCAATGGAAATAAGTTAGACAGTCCTCGATGACGCACTGACTTTCTTGGGTTATCCTGGGTGGCTAACTCTCCGGGGTTAAAAATCCGAACGAAATCTAAATCTCTCTCTTAATGTTAATAGTGGTGATAATGTTAATAGTGCTGGTAATGTTAATAGTGGTGGTAATATCAATAGTGGTGGTAATGTTAATAGTGGTGGTAATGTTAATATGGTATCAATAGTGGTGGTAATGTATATATCAATAGTGGTAATGTGTAATATCAATAGTGGTGGTAATGTTAATAGTGGTTGTAATATGAATAGTGGTGGTAATGTTAATAGTGATGGTAATGTTAATAGTGGTGGTAATGTTAATAGTAGTGGTAATGTTAATAGTGGTGGTAATGTTAATAGTGGTGGTAATATCAATAGTGGTGGTAATGTTAATAGTGGTGGTAATGTTAACAGTAGTGGTAATGTTAATAGTGGTGGTAATGTTAATAGTGGTGGTATTATCAACAGTGGTGGTAATGTTAATAGTGGTGGTAATGTTAATAGTAGTGGTAATGTTAATAGTGGTGGTAATGTTAATAGTGGTGGTAATATCAATAGTGGTGGTAATGTTAATAGCGGTGGTAATGTTAATAGTGGTAATATCAATAGTGTTGGTAATGTTAATAGTGGTGGTAATGTTAATAGTGGTAATATCAATAGTGTTGGTAATGTTAATAGTGTTGTTAATGTCAACAGTGGTGGTAATGTAATAGTGGTGGTAAAGTTAATAGTGATGGTAATATTAATAGTGGTGGTAATGTCAACAGTGTGGTAATAGTATCAGTGGTAGTAATGGTGTCAGTAGCAGTAGTAATGGTATCAGTAGCGGTAGTAATGGTGTCAGTAGCGGTAGTAAAGGTGACAGTAGTGGTGGTACTGGTGTCAGTAGTGGTGGTAATGGTGTCAATAGTGGTAGTAATGGTGTCACAAGTGGCAGTAATAGTGCCAGTAGTGGCAGTAATGGTGTCAGCAGTGGTGGTAATGGTGTCAGTAATGGTAATGGTGTCAGCAGTGGTGGTAATGGTGTCAGTAATGGTAATGGTGTCAGTAGTGGTAGTAACAGTGTTAGTAGTGGAAGTAATGGTATCATTAGTGATGATAATGGTGTCAGTAGTGGTAATGGTGTTAATAGCGGTAGTAATAGTGTCACTAGTGGTAGTAATGGTGTCAGTGGTGGTAATGGTGTCAATAGTGGTAATGGTATCAGTAGTGGCAGTAATGGTGTCAGTAGTGGTGGTAATGGTGTCAGTAATGGTAATGGTGTCAGTTTCAGTAGTATCAGTTACCAGTAGTACCAGTAACCAGTTACCAGTAGTACCAGTAACCAGTTACCAGTAGTACCAGTAACCAGTTCCCAGTAGTACCAGTAACCAGTTACCAGTAGTACCAGTAACCAGTTACCAGTAGTACCAGTAACCAGTTACCAGTATTACCAGTAACCAGTTACCAGTATTACCAGTAACCAGTTACCAGTAGTACCAGTAACCAGTTCCCAGTAGTACCAGTAACCAGTTACCAGTATTACCAGTAACAAGTTACCAATAGTACCAGTAACCAGTTACCAGTAGTACCAGTAACCAGTTCCCAGTAGTACCAGTAACCAGTTACCAGTAGTACCAGTAACCAGTTACCAGTATTACCAGTAACTAGCTCCCAGTAGTACCAGTAACCAGTTACCAGTAGTACCAGTAACCAGTTACCAGTAGTACCAGTAACCAGTTACCAGTAGTACCAGTAACCAGTTACCAGTATTACCAGTAACCAGTTACCAGTAGTACCAGTAACCAGTTACCAGTAGTACCAGTAACCAGTTACCAGTAGTACCAGTAACCAGTTCCCAGTAGTACCAGTAACCAGTTACCAGTAGTACCAGTAACCAGTTACCAGTAGTACCAGTAACCAGTTACCAGTAGTATGACTCACTACCAACCGTCTGTGTGAATCACTGTTACTCACTGACCTTACAACTGACCATAGTTTACTGACCTTACAACTGACCATAGTTTACTGACCTTACAACTGACCATAGTTTACTGACCTTACAACTGACCATAGTTTACTGACCTTACAACTGACCATAGTTTACTGACCTTACAACTGACCATAGTTTACTGACCTTACAACTGACCATAGTTTACTGACCTTACAACTGACCATAGTTTACTGACCTTACAACTGACCATAGTTTACTGACCTTACAACTGACCATAGTTTACTGACCTTACAACTGACCATAGTTTACTGACCTTACAACTGACCATAGTTTACTGACCTTACAACTGACCATAGTTTACTGACCTTACAACTGACCATAGTTTACTGACCTTACAACTGACCATAGCAGTTTTTGAACGCCGCTCGCCCCCAGGACTCAGTTCGTGAGTCAGTTTTAAGATAGAGAGCAGAGAGGCAGGGCGGCCTGTGCTTCCCATATTTTCCGTTATAATTATACGTACTAACCAGCCTATGCGAGTGTTTCTACCCAATCCACGTTTCGAACCCCCACATGACATCAGTAGTGATAGTAATAGTGTAAGTAATGGTGTCATTAGTGATGGTAATGGTGTCAGTAGTGGTAATGGTGTTAATAGCGACAGTAATAGTGTCAGTAGTGGTAGTAATGGTGGTAGTGGTGGTAATGGTGTCAGTAGTGGCAGTAATGGTGTCAGCAGTGGTAATGGTGTCAGTAGCGGTAATAATAGTGTCAGTAGTAGTAGTAATGGTGTCAGTAGTGGCAGTAATGGTGTCAGTAGTGGTAATGGTGTCAGTAGTGGCAGTAATGGTGTAAGTAGTAGTAGTAATGGTGTCAGTAGTGGTAATGGTGTTAGTAGTGGCAGTAATGGTGCAAGTAGTAGTGACAGTAATGGTGTCAGTAGTGGAAGTAATGGTCAGTAGTGGTAGTAATGGTGTCAGAAGTGGTAGTAATGGTGTCAGTAGTGGAAATAATTGTTTCAGTAGTGGTAATAATGGTGTCAGTAGTGGCAGTAATGGTGTCAGTAGTGGAAGTAATGGTCTCAGTAGTGGTAGTAATGGTGTCAGTAGTGGTAGTAATGGTGTCAGTAGTGATAGTAATGGTGTCAGTAGTGGCAGTAATGGTGTCAGTAGTGGTAATGGTGTCAGTAGTGGTAATAATGGTGTCAGTAGTGACAGTAATGGTGTCAGTAGTAGTAATGGTGTCAGTAGTGGCAGCAATGGTGTCAGTAGTGGTGACAATGATGGCAGTAATGGTGTCAGAAGTGGTAACGGTGTCAGTAGTGGAAGTAATGATGTCAGTAGTGGCAGTAATGGTGTCAGCAGTGGTATTGGTGTCAGTAGTGGCAGTAATGGTGTCAGTAGCGGTAATAATGGTGTCAGTAGTGGTAGTAATGGTGTCAGTAGTGGTAGTAATGGTGTCAGTCGTGGTAATGGTGTCAGTAGTGGCAGTAATTGTGTCAGTAGTGGTAATAATGGTGTCAGTAGTGGCAGTAATGGTGTCAGCAGTGGTAATGGTGTCAGTAGTGGTAATAATGGTGTCAGTAGAGGTAGTAATGGTGTCAGCCGTGATAATGGTGTCAGTAGTGGCAGTAATGGTGTCAGTAGTGGTAATAATGGTGTCAGTAGTGGCAGTAATGGTGTCAGTAGTGGCAGTAACGGTGTCAGTAGTGGTAATGGTGTCAGTAGTGGTAATAATGGTGTCAGTAGTGGCAGTAATGGTGTCAGTAGTGGTAATGGTGTCAGTATTGGTAGCAATGGTGTCAGTAGTAGTAGCAATGGTGTCAGTAGTGGCAGTAATGGTGTTAGTCGTGGTAATGGTGTCAGTAGTGGCAGTAATGGTGTCAGTAGTGGCAGTAACGGTGTCAGTAGTGGTAATGGTGTCAGTAGTGGTAATAATGGTGTCAGTAGTGGTAGTAATGGTGTCAGTAGTGGTAATAATGGTGTCAGTAGTGGTAGCAATGGTGTCAGTAGTAGTAGCAATGGTGTCAGTAGTGGCAGTAATGGTGTTAGTCGTGGTAATGGTGTCAGTAGTGGCAGTAATGGTGTCAGTAGTGGTAATAATGGTGTCAGTAGTGGCAGTAATGGTGTCAGTAGTGGTAATAATGGTGTCAGTAGTGGCAGTAATGGTGTCAGTAGTGACAGTAATGGTGTCAGTAGTGGTAATGGTGTCAGTAGTGGTAGTAATGGTGTCAGTAGTGGTAATAATGGTGTCAGTAGTGGCAGTAATGGTGTCAGTAGTGACAGTAATGGTGTCAGTAGTGGTAATGGTGTCAGTAGTGGTAGTAATGGTGTAAGTAGTAGTAATGGTGTCAGTAGTGGCAGTAATGGTGTCAGTCGTGGTAATGGTGTCAGTAGTGGTAGTAATGGTGTCAGTAGTGGTAATAATGGTGTCAGTAGTGGTAGTAATGGTGTCAGTAGTAGTAGCAATGGTGTCAGTAGTGGCAGTAATGGTGTCAGTAGTGGTAATAATGGTGTCAGTAGTGGTAATAATGGTGTCAGTAGTGGCAGTAATGGTGTCAGTAGTGGTAATAATGGTGTCAGTAGTGGCAGTAATGGTGTCAGTAGTGACAGTAATGGTGTCAGTAGTGGTAATAATGGTGTCAGTAGTGGCAGTAATGGTGTCAGTAGTGGCAGTAACGGTGTCAGTAGTGGTAATAATGGTGTCAGTAGTGGCAGTAATGGTGTCAGTAGTGGCAGTAATGGTGTCAGTAGTGACAGTAATGGTGTCAGTAGTGGTAATAATGGTGTCAGTAGTGGCAGTAATGGTGTCAGTAGTAATAATGGTGTCAGTAGTGGTAATAATGGTGTCAGTAGTGGCAGTAATGGTGTCAGTAGTGGTAATAATGGTGTCAGTAGTGGCAGTAATGGTGTCAGTAGTAATAATGGTGTCAGTAGTGGTAATATTGGTGTCAGTAGTGGTAATAATGGTGTCAGTAGTGGCAGTAATGGTGTCAGTAGTGGTAATAATGGTGTCAGTAGTGGCAATAATGGTGTCAGTAGTTGCAGTAATGGTGTCAGTAGTGGCAGTAACGGTGTCAGTAGTGGCAGTACTTTAGGACGCAGAGTGCAGTAATTGAATAACTCGCTCGTCTCCACTAGTTCTTGAGAACAGTCACTCCGTAAATGGCCAACATCCTGTCACTCTGTCTCATCTTCATCTCTGCATTTCCTTCCTGTCTAACTTTCACAATACATGTCTATATTCACACATCTGTCTGTCGACGTGTGAGTAGTCACCTGTCAGTTCGATGCCTTTCACGATTTCTTCCTCGTTTGCCTGTCCGTCTATTACACCTGCTTGTTAACTGTCTTATTTTGTTGGATTATTCACCTGTCCTGTCGAGTCTATTCGTTTGGATTTCTGTCTATCACTTGGACTGTCTGTCTATCCTGAGTGACCCGCTGAGTAATTTCTTGCCGGTTTGTTCGTTGGAATTCTTTCCATCATCTGGACGGTCTATCGCCTTGAGTAAACCGCCTACCTACTTTGGCCTGACAGATCCTTCTTATTTGGCATCGAGGGTCAATACTTGGCACTGAGTATCAGTACTTGGCACCGAAAATCGGTACTTGGCACCGAGAGTTAATATTTGTAACCGGGTGTAAGTAAACAAAGAAAAAATTCCCTCACAAGCGTGTTAGTGAAGTGGCACTAAATTAAATGATTTAATAACAATAATAAAGACAGTAATAATAATTTTTAAATAGTAATAATAGTAATAATAATTTTTAAAAATAATCCAGAATTCTTAGACTGAAGGTAAGGCTCAGGGTTGCCTAAGACTGTGGTCCCTGACTTATCAGTATAACCGGGCCACTTTAGATGGTCAAGTGTGTGGTGACGTACGCACCTTGAAACACAAGGCGAATTAACGTAGTAACTAACATGACCCACATATTAATAACATGACCCACATATTAATAACATGACCCACATATTAATAACATGACCCATATATTAATAACATGACCCATATATTAATAACATGACCCACATATTAATAACATGACCCACATATTAATAACATGACCCACATATTAATAACATGACCCACATATTAATAACATGACCCACATATTAATAACATGACCCACATATTAATAACATGACCCCACATATTAATAACATGACCCACATATTAATAACATGACCCACATATTAATAACATGACCCACATATTAATAACATGACCCACATATTAATAACATGACCCACATATTAATAACATGACCCACATATTAATAACATGACCCACATATTAATAACATGACCCAGATATTAATAACATGACCCACATATTAATAACATGACCCACATATTAATAACATGACCCACATATTAATAACATGACCCACATATTAATAACATGACCCACATATTAATAACATAACCCATATATTAATAACATGACCCACATATTAATAACATGACCCACATATTAATAACATGACCCACATATTAATAACATGACCCACATATTAATAACATGACCCACATATTAATAACATGACCCACATATTAATAACATGACCCACATATTAATAACATGACCCACATATTAATAACATGACCCACATATTAATAACATGACCCACATATTAATAACATGACCCACATATTAATAACATGACCCACATATTAATAACATGACCCACATATTAATAACATGACCCACATATTAATAACATGACCCACATATTAATAACATGACCCACATATTAATAACATGACCCACATATTAATAACATGACCCACATATTAATAACATGACCCACATATTAATAACATGACCCACATATTAATAACATGACCCACATATTAATAACATGACCCACATATTAATAACATGACCCACATATTAATAACATGACCCACATATTAATAACATGACCCACATATTAATAACATGACCCACATATTAATAACATGACCCACATATTAATAACATGACCCACATATTAATAACATGACCCACATATTAATAACATGACCCACATATTAATAACATGACCCACATATTAATAACATGACCCACATATTAATAACATGACCCACATATTAATAACATGACCCACATATTAATAACATGACCCACATATTAATAACATGACCCACATATTAATAACATGACCCACATATTAATAACATGACCCACATATTAATAACATGACCCACATATTAATAACATGACCCACATATTAATAACATGACCCACATATTAATAACATGACCCACATATTAATAACATGACCCACATATTAATAACATGACCCACATATTAATAACATGACCCACATATTAATAACATGACCCACATATTAATAACATGACCATATTAATAACACCCACATATTAATAACATGACCCACATATTAATAACATGACCCACATATTAATAACATGACCCACATATTAATAACATGACCCACATATTAATAACATGACCCACATATTAATAACATGACCCACATATTAATAACATGACCCACATATTAATAACATGACCCACATATTAATAACATGACCCACATATTAATAACATGACCCACATATTAATAACATGACCCACATATTAATAACATGACCCACATATTAATAACATGACCCACCATAACCCATATATTAATAACATGACCCACATATTAATAACATGACCCACATATTAATAACATGACCCACATATTAATAACATGACCCACATATTAATAACATGACCCACATATTAATAACATGACCCACATATTAATAACATGACCCACATATTAATAACATGACCCACATATTAATAACATGACCCACATATTAATAACATGACCCACATATTAATAACATGACCCACATATTAATAACATGACCCACATATTAATAACATGACCCACATATTAATAACATGACCCACATATTAATAACATGACCCACATATTAATAACATGACCCACATATTAATAACATGACCCACATATTAATAACATGACCCACATATTAATAACATGACCCACATATTAATAACATGACCCACATATTAATAACATGACCCACATATTAATAACATGACCCACATATTAATAACATGACCCACATATTAATAACATGACCCACATATTAATAACATGACCCACATATTAATAACATAACCCATATATTAATAACATGACCCACATATTAATAACATGACCCACATATTAATAACATGACCCACATATTAATAACATGACCCACATATTAATAACATGACCCACATATTAATAACATGACCCACATATTAATAACATGACCCACATATTAATAACATGACCCACATATTAATAACATGACCCACATATTAATAACATGACCCACATATTAATAACATGACCCACATATTAATAACATGACCCACATATTAATAACATGACCCACATATTAATAACATGACCCACATATTAATAACATGACCCACATATTAATAACATGACCCACATATTAATAACATGACCCACATATTAATAACATTATTAAGTATTGTTCTCAACGAATCAAGATCGGCGCACCAATCACTAATTATGTACAATAATTAGCTGATTAACTTACAAGTATAACACAATTTATATTTCCATTCTTATTTTAGTATTCAGAAAGAATAATGAGATTCAGTATTAAGCTAAATTATGTTAGAAAATAAGTTATAATAACAAAAATACCTAAGTGAAATACTGAATACCACTTGGTTAACGTTGATTATCACAGTTAATATCGTGGAAAGATTAGCGCAGCAGACATAAATCTTCTTATTTGCTTATTTTAATGTGTTATTTGAGGATGATGTTTAGTAGAGAGAAACTGAACTTGAACCAAGTTCTCGCTTAGTAAGTTTATACTTGAAAAAAGTTTATCCAAAACTCTATTTCTTCTGTTGCTGTTGCTGCTTCTGCTGAGCTGCTGCTGCTGAGCGGCTGCTGCTGCTGAGCTGCTGTTGCTGAGCTGCTGTTGCTGCTGCTGCTGAGCGGCTACTGCTGCTGTTGAGCTGCTGTTGCTGAGCTGCTGTTGCTGCTGCTGCTGAGCGGCTGCTGCTGCTGAGCTGCTGTTGCTGAGCTGCTGTTGCTGCTGCTGCTGAGCGGCTACTGCTGCTGTTGAGCTGCTGTTGCTGAGCTGCTGTTGTTGCTGCTGCTGAGCGGCTGCTGCTGCTGAGCTGCTGTTGCTGAGCTGCTGTTGCTGCTGCTGCTGAGCGGCTGCTGCTGCTGAGCTGCTGTTGCTGAGCTGCTGTTGCTGCTGCTGCTGAGCGGCTGCTGCTGCTGAGCTGCTGTTGCTGAGCTGCTGTTGTTGCTGCTGCTGAGCGGCTGCTGCTGCTGAGCTGCTGTTGCTGAGCTGCTGTTGCTGCTGCTGAGCGGCTGCTGCTGCTGAGCTGCTGTTGCTGAGCTGCTGTTGCTGCTGCTGCTTCTGCTGAGCTGTTGCTGCTGCTGCTGCTGAGCGGCTGCTGCTGCTGAGCTGCTGTTGCTGAGCTGCTGTTGCTGCTGCTGCTGAGCGGCTGCTGCTGCTGAGCTGCTGTTGCTGAGCTGCTGTTGCTGCTGCTGCTGCTGAGCGGCTGCTGCTGCTGAGCTGCTGTTGCTGAGCTGCTGTTGCTGCTGTTGCTGAGCGGCTGCTGCTGCTGCTGCTGCTGCTTACGAATGTATTAGGTAGGCGCGCATATAATTTCAAAAGACTGTTTTTCTTGTAAATGTCTGAGAGTCACTTGTAAATGTCTGAGAGTCACGTGTAAATGTCTGAGAGTCACTTGTAAATGTCTGAGAGTCACTTGTAAATGTCTGAGAGTCACGTATAAATGTCTGAGAGTCACTTGTAAATGTCTGAGAGTCACGTGTAAATGTCTGAGAGTCACTTGTAAATGTCTGAGAGTCACGTGTAAATGTCTGAGAGTCACGTGTAAATGTCTGAGAGTCACTTGTAAATGTCTGAGAGTCATTTATAAATGTCTGTGAGTCACTTGTAAATGTCTGAGAGTCACTTGTAAATGTCTGTGAGTCACTTGTAAATGTCTGAGAGTCACTTATAAATGTCCGTGAGTCACTTGTAAATGTCTGAGAGTCACTTGTAAATGTCTGTGAGTCACTTGTAAATGTCTGAGAGTCACTTGTAAATGTCTGTGAGTCACTTGTAAATGTCTGAGAGTCACGTGTAAATGTCTGAGAGTCACTTGTAAATGTCTGAGAGTCACGTGTAAATGTCTGAGAGTCACGTGTAAATGTCTGAGAGTCACTTGTAAATGTCTGAGTCACGTGTAAATGTCTGAGAGTCACTTGTAAATGTCTGAGAGTCACGTGTAAATGTCTGAGAGTCACTTGTAAATGTCTGAGAGTCACTTATAAATGTCTGAGAGTCACGTGTAAATGTCTGAGAGTCACGTGTAAATGTCTGAGAGTCACTTGTAAATGTCTGAGAGTCACTTATAAATGTCTGTGAGTCACTTGTAAATGTCTGAGAGTCACTTGTAAATGTCTGTGAGTCACTTGTAAATGTCTGAGAGTCACTTGTAAATGTCCGTGAGTCACTTGTAAATGTCCGAGAGTCACTTGTAAATGTATGTGAGTCACTTGTAAATGTCTGAGAGTCACTTGTAAATGTCTGTGAGTCACTTGTAAATGTCTGAGAGTCACTTGTAAATGTCTGAGTCACTTGTAAATGTCTGAGAGTCACTTATAAATGTCTGAGAGTCACTTGTAAATGTCTGTGAGTCACTTGTAAATGTCTGAGAGTCACTTATAAATGTCCGTGAGTCACTTGTAAATGTCTGAGTCACTTGTAAATGTCTGTGAGTCATTTGTAAATGTCTGAGAGTCACTTGTAAATGTCTGTGAGTCACTTGTAAATGTCTGAGAGTCACTTATAAATGTCCGTGAGTCACTTGTATATGTCTGAGAGTCACTTGTAAATGTCTGTGAGTCACTTGTAAATGTCTGAGAGTCACTTGTAAATGTCTGAGAGTCACTTGTAAATGTCTGAGAGTCACTTGTAAATGTCTGTGAGTCACTTGTAAATGTCTGAGAGTCACTTGTAAATGTCTGAGAGTCACTTGTAAATGTCTGAGAGTCACTTGTAAATAACTGAGAGTCACTTGTAAATGTCTGAGAGTCACTTGTAAATGTCTGAGAGTCACTTGTAAATGTCTGAGAGTCACTTGTAAATAACTGAGAGTCACTTGTAAATAACTGAGAGTCACTTGTAAATAACTGAGAGTCACTTGTAAATAACTGAGAGTCACTTGTAAATAACTGAGAGTCACTTGTAAATAACTGAGAGTCACTTGTAAATAACTGAGAGTCACTTGTAAATAACTGAGAGTCACTTGTAAATAACTGAGAGTCACTTGTAAATAACTGAGAGTCACTTGTAAATCAACAAGATCCATCTGAAATATTTCACTTGAGTCATTCAGTTAAACTTGAAATAAATTATGAAACATTCTTAATTCCTACCCAGGCTTCTGAAACTTATCAAATTTTATGTTGAGTTACTCTACAGGATCAGTAATGCTTCACTGCATCTCTCCACAGTGATCTGCGAATTCTTCCTTGTTTAATTATCATGATTCACAGAGTTATCTTTCCTTACCATACCACGGTGCAACACACCTGACTTCAGCATGGTGCAACACACCTGACTTCAGCATGGTGCAACACACCTGGCTTCAGCATGGTGCAACACACCTGACTTCAGCATGGTACAACACACCTGACTTCAGCATGGTGCAACACACCTGACTTCAGCATGGTACAACACACCTGACTTCAGCATGGTGCAACACACCTGACTTCAGCATGGTGCAGCACACCTGACTTCAGCATGGTGCAACACACCTGACTTCAGCATGGTGCAACACACCTGGCTTCAGCATGGTGCAACACACCTGACTTCAGCATGGTGCAACACACCTGACTTCAGCATGGTGCAACACACCTGACTTCACCATGGTGCAACACACCTGACTTCAGCATGGTGCAACACACCTGACTTCAGCATGGTGCAACACACCTGACTTCAGCATGGTGCAACACACCTGACCTCAGCATGGTACAACACACCTAACCTCAGCATGGTGCAACACACCTGACTTCAGCATGGTGCAACACACCTGACTTCAGCATGGTGCAACACACCAGACTTCAGCATGGTGCAACACACCTGACTTCAGCATGGTGCAACACACCTGACCTCAGCATGGTACAACACACCTGACCTCAGCATGGTGCAACACACCTGACCTCAGCATGGTACAACACACCTGACTTCAGCATGGTGCAACACACCTGACTTCAGCATGGTGCAACACACCTGACTTCAGCATGGTGTAACACACCTGACTTCAGCATGGTACAACACACCTGACTTCAGCATGGTGCAACACACCTGACTTCAGCATGGTGCAACACACCTGACCTCAGCATGGTACAACACACCTGACCTCAGCATGGTGCAACACACCTGACCTAAGTATGGTACAACACATCTGACTTCAGCATGGTGCAACACACCTGACCTAAGTATGGTACAACACATCTGACTTCAGCATGGTGCAACACACCTGACTTCAGCATGGTGCAACACACCTGACTTCAGCATGGTGCAACACACCTGACTTCAGCATGGTGCAACACACCTGACTTCAGCATGGTACAACACACCTGACTTCAGCATGGTGCAACACACCTGACTTCAGCATGGTGCAACACACCTGACCTCAGCATGGTACAACACACCTGACCTCAGCATGGTGCAACACACCTGACCTAAGTATGGTACAACACATCTGACTTCAGCATGGTGCAACACACCTGACCTAAGTATGGTACAACACATCTGACTTCAGCATGGTGCAACACACTTGACTTCAGCATGGTGCAACACACCTGACCTCAGCATGGTACAACACATCTGACTTCAGCATGGTACAACACATCTGACTTCAGCATGGTACAACACATCTGACTTCAGCATGGTGCAACACACTTGACTTCAGCATGGTACAACACACTTGACTTTAGCATAGTACAACACACTTGACTTCAGCATGGTACAACACACCTGACTTCAGCATGGTGCAACACACTTGACTTCATCATGGTACAACACACCTGACTTCAGCATGATACAACACACTTGACTTCAGCATGGTACAACACACCTGACTTCAGCATGGTACAATACACTTGACTTCAGCATGGTACAACACACCTGACTTCAGCATGGCGCAACACACTTGACTTCAGCATGGTACAACACACTTGACTTCAGCATGGTACAACACACCTGACTTCAGCATGGTACAACACACTTGACTTCAGCATGATACAACACACTTGACTTCAGGATGGTACAACACACTTGACTTCAGCATGGTACAACACACCTGACTTCAGCATGGTACAACACACTTGACTTCAGCATGATACAACACACTTGACTTCAGCATGGTACAACACATCTGACTTCAGCATGGTAAAACATGCCTGACTTCAGCATAATACAACACACCTGACTTCAGCATGGTACAATACACCTGAATTCAGCATGGTACAACACACCTAACTTCAGCATGGTACAATACACCTGACTTCAGCATGGTACAACACACCTGCCTTCAGCATGGTACAACACACCTGACTTCAGCATGGTACAACACACCTGACTTTAGCATGATACAACACACCTGACTTCAGGATGGTACAACATACCTGACTTTAGCATGATACAACACACCTGACTTCAGCATGGTACAACACACCTGATTTCAGCATGATACAACACACCTGACTTCAGCATGGTACAACACACGTAACTTCAGCATGGTACAACACACTTGACTTCAGCATGGTACAACACACCTGACTTCAGCATGGTACAACACACCTGACTTCAGCATGATACAACACACTTGACTTCAGGTTGGTACAACACACTTGACTTCAGCATGGTACAACACATCTGACTTCAGCATGGTACAACATGCCTGACTTCAGCATAATACAACACACCTGACTTCAGGATGGTACAACACACCTGACTTCAGCATAGTACAACACACCTGACTTCAGCATGGTACAACACACCTGACTTAACATGATACAACACACCTGACTTCAGCATGGTACAACACACCTAACTTCAGCATGATACAACACACCTAACTTCAGCATGGTACAACACACCTGACTTCAGCATGATACAACACACTTGACTTCAGGATGGTACAACACACTTGACTTCAGCATGGTACAACACACCTGACTTCAGCATGGTACAACACACCTGACTTAACATGATACAACACACCTAACTTCAGCATGGTACAACACACCTAACTTCAGCATGATACAACACACCTAACTTCAGCATGGTACAACACACCTAACTTCAGCATACAACACACCTAACTTCAGCATGGTACAACACACCTAACTTCAGCATGATACAACACACCTAACTTCAGCATGGTACAACACACCTAACTTCAGCATGGTACAACACACCTAACTTCAGCATGATACAACACACCTAACTTCAGCATGGTACAACACACCTAACTTCAGCATGATACAACACACCTAACTTCAGCATGGTACAACACACCTAACTTCAGCATGGTACAACACACCTAACTTCAGGATGGTACAACACACCACCATCGTCTGTATCTATCTCAGACAAGAAGCAATGTTTCAGGTCAAGACGCCTGACAAACATTACACATTTCCGAGCCGGACTACAGTACCACAAAAGCCTACTGGTGAATAATGTAGTGAAATTCGGTTTCAATACAATTCATTAATTGTTGCAACTGTATTAATTTGACTTTCAGTTTTGTTCCTTGCATCAACACTGATTCAGCGGCCTTAAGGTCAGTTATTATGGAAGAAATTCTTAGATTATAGTTCATGTTATGATACTTTCTAGACCCTCCAATGGAATGCCATGATGATGTTGAAGGGCTCTTTATCCAAGGAACTGGAACTACGATTCTCGGCCTTGGATGAAACCTGACTACCTTCCATTACCATGGAGCTCTATGACCCTTACGGGTTTAACGCTGCCCTATACAGTAATAACAACGGAAATGTCTGGAACATAAACTTGTCCCCATTTGCCACTGACTCCACTGAGGGGGATGGTTACCTTGTTGGTCATGAAGGTCTTGATCCAAGGAGCTGGGATAACCCTCCGTCACAAGAGGTGGTGAGGGAGCCTAGCTATGACTGCAACACAACTGGCACTTGCATGCACGAGGAAGTATGGAGACAAACTCAATACGTAGTTTCAAGGATAGATATAATAAAGTCTAAGAGACAGACAGACACTCAGTAATGTCCATCAGTGTAGTGAAGAAGATAACACCTTCACCATAACTCAGCCAGTACCTGTGTTCCTACCATAAATAATACTCTTACCTTATATTTCATTATATTATTATTATTTTCACTAGAAAGCCCTAAACCTGGCATATTTTTTTTTTACACTTCTGATTATAAAAATTAATGATCAAGATTAAATATAAACAAATACTTATATAAAATATTTAAAAAAATTTACAAGGTTATAAATTTATATATTATTTTCCCACGCTGAGCGACCCAAGAGAAAAACAAAATTATTTTTTTTTATTTTTATTCACCTTTAACCTTCAGTAATATATGACAACATACGACCTTCATATAATTCTCACAAAACTCCGGGTTTATGAATAGTAAAGGCTTTTTAGTCCCTGCGAGTTTAGCGCTTTGCAATAAATGTAATCTATATATAAATAATGTTAACAGTAGGGCAATTATAACCGATATAGTAATTATAGATGGTATATATAATTCAGGGTTGTCTAACGGGTTTGGTAATAGCTGGAGGCGCCGCTCTGCTACCCTGATTTATTGTCTTGTAACACTGATGTGTACTCACCGATTTGTGTTTGGAGGGTTTGATTCTCGGCTCCTGGCCCCGCCTCCCACACGACTCTGGCCGCCACTGCCGGTTTCTGGCCTCTTAGGGGTCTTAGATGTCCCGTAGCACTCAGCTTGCACAGTGATGTCCGGGGTCGATCCACGGTATGAGTGAAACTTAGCATGCGTTTCCTTAAGACACCTGTTGTCCCTGTTCACCCATCAGTAAAATAGGTATCTGGGTGTTAGTCGACTGGTGTGGGTCGCATCCTGGGGACAAAATTGACCTAATTTATCCGAAATGCTCTGCATAACAAGCGGCTTTCTATATAGTAGTATATCATTGATGTCAGCTAGGCCTGTATACCTTGTACATGTACTTGTAGAAATAAAGATTATTATTGCTATTATTATTTATTTATTATACGTAATAATGAAGCTGTGTTCTGAAATTGTCTTATCCAGCACTTCTACACTTTAACTCATTCAACTTTTAAACCGCCTTGAGACTGAGGTAGCAGTTTTGAACGTCACCATGGTTCATGCCAGTCCACAATCAGCTATTTTCCAAAATACATTTCCATATTTTCATAATAAGTAAATTACTAGCCCACAGTTTGACGGGGGACTCTTTAGACGACGTTTCAGTCTTGCTGGATTATTAAGCAACGACTACGGAAGAAAGTAAAAGGACACAAGTGCAACTAATGTGACATTTTTATTGTGGCAATGTTTCGCTCTCCAGGAGCTTTGTCAAGCCGTTACAAACAGTACATGGACACAGAGGGTATATATAGGTTCAGAGTGAGGTGCAATACTAGTGGTAGTAGTAGTAGTAGTAGTGATATAAGTTGTAGTAGTGGTAATACAATTTGGTAGAACTTGCACAGGTTGAAAGTTGGTGATGAGCACCGTAAACCTGAAGTATTGAGGGACTGATCACCTCGTCTTTTGTATACGTTCTACGTTGTGTCCTTGAATTTGTATTGAGAAAGCCACTGGATGGCGAAACGTCTACAAATAAAGATACCCAGATGTTACACATGTGTCTAATTATTCATCTTGTCGGTACTGTATACCATTCATGTACAATATAACAAGACATGTATATGTAGATGGTATGGGAACATCGTAAGTTGTTGTTGATAAAGACAAACAACAATTAGTAACTTGTGCTGATGTGTCTTTATCAACTACAACAAGACAGAAGATTAAGACATGTCCAATAGTTGGGTATCTTTACTGATGAAACATTTCGCCTACACAGTAGGTTTCTTCAGTTAAACACAGACGCAGCGGGTGTAATAGTGATAGGAAGATGCTGTAATCAATCCATCAACCTTGGAGAAAAAGTATTTGAGGTGGTCAGTCCCTCAGCCTGGAGACGAGTTCAGCTCCATGGTCTGGAACGATATCGTTCCAGACCATGGAGCTGAACTTTTCTCCAGGCTGAGGGACTGACCACCTCAAACACTTTTTCTCCGAGGTTGATGGACTGATTACATATTTATTTCATTACTAATGCACCCTTTCGAGTTGACTGAAGAAGCCTACTGTGTAGGCGAAATGTTTCATCAATAAAGATACCTAATTGTTGCACATGTGTCTTAATGTTCAACTTGTCGGTATTTTATATAATTTTTTCAATAATACAACAAGACATATGCTTAATCAAATGCGGCTTAAGTGAGGCTAACATGTCTCTCAGACGAGTCGTCATGAACCTCAATAACGAATTCATTACGACTGCACACAACGTAACATCAGGCTGAGGAGACCAGAAACCAGTAACGCCTGACGATGCAACCAGGACTCAATCCCCGCAAGCACAAATAGGTGTGTAATACCTATGGGTATGTGTAAATATCTATGAATTTACAAGTGAACATTTATGACAGTGCGGTAAACAGTCCTTTCAATAATGAGTCCTCACACACACACACACACACACACACACACACACACACACACACACACACACACACACACACACACACACACCTGGACACCAAGACTAACAACATACGATACCCAACGCACAGAAAAGCAAAACGTGTCACCACCTACAACGGAAACCCCCCCCCCCCCGTTTCTCCCAACCCAATATATCTCGGGGAGATGGTAATTCCCAAATAACAGTAACTTCAACTCTGACATTTCCAGAGCTGTTGACCACACACACTGGATTATTTGACAATATCCACATCATCCGACTCGTGGCTCGGTTGGTAGCGTCCTTAGCTTCCCGACACGGGTGAAACGCTGGGGTGTGTTTCCTTGCTCTTGTTCACCTAGAAGTAGGTAGGTACCCCAGTGTTAGTCGACTGTTGTGGGTTACATCCTGGAAGAGAAAATTAAAGGACTCCAATGAAAATAAAACAGACAGTCCCTGATGACGTGCTGACTTCACTGAGTCATCTTGGGTTGTTAAACATCCGGGCTAAAACTGAAGACTACTGTGTAGGTGAAACGTTTCGGAATAAAGTTACCTAACTGTTGCACATGTGTCTCATCAACCTGTCGATATTGCATACCATTATCATAGTCACTACCTACTGTTGATGAGTCGCTAGGACAATGCTAGGATGGATAATGAGAACCTTCATAACTAGGGATGCCAAGCCAATGATAATTCTCTTCAATTCGCTTGTTCTCTCCAGGCTGGTATACTGCTGAACACTAACTGCCCCCTTTAAGGTAGGCGAAATTGCAGACCTGGAGAGAACTTTCACTGCACTTATAAGTACAATAAAGCACCTAAATTACTAGGAACGGTTGAAGTCCCATGACCTCCCTGGAATGCAGGCGAGAAAGACACATGATAATATACAGTTTGAAAATCATAGGACTAGTCCCAAATCTGCACACAGAAATCACTCCCTACGAAAGCAAAAGACTCGGCAGAACCCCCCCCCCCCCTAATAAAAAGCAGAGGCGTAATAAGTACGCTAAGAGACAACACAGTAAGTGTCAGGGGCCAAAGACTGTTCGACTGCCTCCCAGCATATATAAGGGGATTACCAATAGACTCCTGGCTATCTACAAGAGGGAGCTGGACAGACACCTAAAGTCAGTACCTGACCAACCGGACTGTGGTTCGTACGTTGGTTTGCGTGCGGCCAGCAGTAACAGCCTGACTAATCAGGCCCTAATCCACCGCGAGGCCTTGTTATGGACCGGGCCGAGGGGGCGTTGACCCCCGAAGCAACCTCAGGTATACTCATTACAAGGAGTAGTTGTGACAGAAGGTACAGTAGTAATGCCTCCTTTAGGAGTGTGAAAAGGTAACGTATTAGTGATATCAGCTAATTTTGACAGTATCAGTATCGGCCTAAAATTGAGTATCGGCAAAAATTTTGGTATCGTCCCATCTTTAGCCATCATGTGTGAAGGACGCGTGCAGCAGAACACACTTATGCTGGAATAACGTTCCGCTCTAAGTAAAGCTTCTTCAGGCCAACACTTGAAAAAGGTCTCCTGTGAGTGAACCTTGTAAAGGATGGTATCAGGGACCGACAAATATGTTCATAAGACATATATAGTACATATATGTATTTGGATATTAACTAAGACGATTTTCGGTCTTGGGCCTTTTTTTAAACTTTTGGACTTGAAAAGGTCCCATGACGAAAAGTCTCCCCAACAAATATTCCAGCACCACACTTGTCCTGGAAATATTTGAGGGAAAATGTTCATTTTCATGTCAGGAAAGAAACCAACGTAGAGACAGAAATACGAAAATACTAGTCTGGTCTTTATATTACCACCTCCAACTGATGTCCATAATAATGGATGTAAACTGAACCTATTTGTACTTAAAAAAGAATACAGGAAAGCAATTATTGTGGTAATAAACTTGTAGATGGGTGGAAGAGACTGCCAAGCAGCGCAAATACTTGGGAAAGCTTTAAACAACAGACTGGAGATATATATGAAAATGCTTGAGGGTAGGAACGACATGCCTCGCATGGGCGAGTTGGCCTCCAATTGTGAACTTTTTCTTCTTATGTTCAATTCGTGTTGCTTATAAAGGTCCGGAGAAATCAGCCTCGCCTGTCATGAGCAACGAGACGAAGCGACAGCAGATTTACATATACCCCGCTCCTCACATGGGCGGTCACTGATGAGCCCTGCTGGAACTGATCCCATCGGACCTGATAGGCGTGAAACCCATTCAAGAAATCTATTATTATTCACAGAACGGATGGGGCTTGAACCCACGGCAGGCGAGTCATGTAACTCGCAGACCAGTGTGTAATGCACTGGTCCATGCCGGCTTACCAAGATTCATCCAACTAGATATATTTCTATATACCACAAGACTGCTGACATGAGTTCCACCGTAACCACAAATGCAAGATTTTACATACGAATCCCACACCAGCATATCTGTGTGAGCTACCTCAAGTCCCCTCGAAACCACCACCATAATTCGTTTGCAGTCGTGTTAAGATTTCGTGAATTGTTGTAGTTAATAATAATAATAATAATATTATTATTATTATTATTATTATCATCATCATCATCATTATTATTACCACAGCGGCCTTTTCCCAATAAGACAAGAGAGACATAAAGAAGGAACCACATTAACCATTATTCATGTAACAGCTATCTTGCCAGAATTGTATAGGCATCAAACTTCAAATGACCCTTCAACATTATTCTGATAAACAATGGATGGTGATGCTTGTAACTGATAAAATCTGGCTGGCAGTGATTACAACTGATATAAAAGTTGATAATAACTGGAACTCTTAAGAGCCGGATGTAATAGGAAAACGTGTGAGCAACGATACGCTTATATATTAGACTGGAGCTACTGTCTTAAACTGGTAGGCACCGCAGGTAACTGAGATGCATCCTGACTGGAAGGTGAGAAGGAAACTCGTTTATCTGGTTTGACGAATAGTGATAACCGTTTGTATATCTGAATATTACTTATTAGTTTTTATAACCATTTTATATGAATACAGGAACATATGCACAAATGTGTTCCCATTAGCTTTTTTTTTTTTTTGACTAGTTCCTAGGTCTTTTGTGTATGATTAAGACATATGTGCAACAGTTGGGTATCTTATTTGACGAAACGTTTCGCCTACACAGTAGGCTTCTTCAGTCAAATACAGAGGCAACAGGTATAGCAGTGATATGAAGATGATGTAATTAGTCCATCAGCCTTGGAGAAATAGTAGTTGAGGTGGTCAGTTCCTCAGACAAGAAAAGAGTTTTGTTCCATTTTTTGAAGCATGAGAACGGAGTCTTAAATACTGTCGAAGGTGAGGTGGAAGATCTCGAAGACGTTACACGGGATGGGATTCACTTACAGAAGAAAGAAGGTCACTCTGGAATCCAACCCTTCTCACGCATAACTAGTAGTAACGCGATGAAGTGTGGAAGATGTCCTCTGTACCAAAATACTGTTGTGATGCAGTCTGACAGTTATGTTGAAACTGGTATAAAACACCGACAAGTTGATGATTAAGACACATATTTAACAGTTGCGTATCTTTATTGTTGAAACGCTCCGCCTACATAGTAGGCTTCTTCAGTCAAATACACAGGCAGCAGGTGTAGTAGTGATGTGAAGATGATGTAATCAGTCAACCTTTTACTAGTGAATCCCGTCCCATGTAACGCCTTCGAGATCTTCCACCTCACCTTCGACAGTATTTAAGACTCCATTCTCATGCTGAACTCTTCTCTAGGTCCTGGATGCTGTAAAGGATAAACAAAATACAGATGTAGTATACACAGACTTGGCAAAAGCTTTCGACAAGTGTGACCATGGTGTAATAGCACACAAAATGCGTGATAAAGGAATAACGGGAAAAGTTGGTAGATGGATCTACAACTTCCTGACAAACAGAGCACAAAGAGTAATAGTAAACAGAGTAGAGTCCCAGGCAGCCGTGTCTTCCTTTGCGGATGACACCCGGATTACCATAGCAGTGACCTCCATCGAAGACACCGCGAAACTATAAGCGGACATCAACCATATCTTCGAATGGGCCACTCAAAACAATATGAAGTTCAACGAGGAGAAATTTCAACTACTAAGATATGGGAAACTTGAAGAAATTAAAAATGTGTCAGGGTTTACAACAAATTATAACCACACAATAGAACGGAAAAGTAACGTGAAGGACCTGGGAGTGATAATGTCAGAGGATCTCGCCTTCAAAGACCACAACAATGTATCTACCTCATCCGCTAGGAAAATGATAGGGTGGATAATGAGAACCTTCAAAACTAGGCACGCAAAGACCATGATGATTCTCTTCAAATCGCTTGTGCTCTCTAGGCTGGAATACTGCTGTACACTAACGGTCCCCTTCAAGGCTGGCGACAATGCAGACCTGGAGAGTGCACAAAGAACTTTCACGGCACACATAAGTACGATAAGGCACCTGAACTACTGGGAACGGTTGAAGGCCCTTGATCTGTATTCCCTGGAACGCAGGCGAGAGAGATACATGATAATATACACTTGGAAGGTCCTGGAGGGATTGGTACCAAACCTGCAAACGAAAATCACTCCCTATGAAAGCAAAAGACTCGGTAGGAGATGCAACATTCCCCCGATGAAAAGCAGGGGTGCCACGAGTACACTGAGAGACAACACAATAAGTGTCCGGGGCCCAAGACTGTTCAACAGCCTCCCAGCATACATAAGGGGGATTACCAATAGACCCCTGGCTGTCTTCAAGAAGGCACTGGACAGGCACCTAAAGTCAGTAACTGACCAACCGGGCTGTGGTTCGTACGTCAGCTTGCGTGCGGCCAGCAGTAACAGCCTGGTTGATCAGACCGTGATCCACCATGAGGCCTGGTCTCAGACCGGGTCGCGGGGGCGCTGACCCCCGAAAACCTCTGCAGGTAAACTCCAGGTAGGCTGAAGGACTGACCAAGGTTGATGGACTGATCCCATCGTGTTCATATCACTTCTACACCTGCTGCCTCTGTATTTGACTGAAGAAGCCTACTGTGTAGGCGAAACGTTTCAACAATAAAGATGCGCAACTGTTAAACATGTCTTAATCATCAATTTGTCGGCATTTTATACTATTTTCAAAATAGCCTTTTGTGTATATATATGCTGTTACGGTATTGTTCACAGGGGCACGTCGGCAGCATAATCTAAATATACGATTTTATAACTTTTCAAAACTGTTTAAGCATCTAACTGCGACTTATTTTCATCAAAGTTACTAATTAGAATAAAAGAAAAAAAAAGAGGAATTGCAGTAGGCCTACCTTCTTACCCATATACGTGTCCATCTGATCCTCAAAGTCACTCTTTACTTTCCAGTGTGTTTCTTAAGTTTTCATTCCACATTAACTTAGGACGCCTGATCCTGGACTCAGACGCAGAGGACTTGCTTCCTGGCAAATGAATATAACCATTCATAATTCTATTGTCTAGTCCGGGTTCCTTTCAATTTTAGTTTGAAAACTTTAGCACGAACCCCCTTACCCATCTTATTAGTGGTAGCCACAAAGATTACCGAGGCACATAATGGGTTCAGGTACTGGCATTATTTTCACTCTCTCATACTTTCCACTCAAGTCCCACTTCTACTAAACCAAACACGAGCACTGTGATGACTTGCTCCGAGTCATTTCACATACACTTGATTTGTTTAGGGTGAAGATTATGTCTAATCTTGCTGGCTCATCTACACCAATCATTCTTGGTTCCCACGTCACATGGTGCTTCCCAGGCTGCTACCATCAGTTGTGCTGGGTTTCCAGTCTTCTCCCCTCCCTTCACAATCATGCTGGTCACGGTTCTCTATCTCCCCTTGGTTGAACTCTCCTATAATCATTTCTGATACTGTCCTCTTTGATCTCCGTAATTGGAGGACAATAGGGAAAGGAGAAATGTGAGAGAGGGTAGAAATATAGGCTGATGGTGGGTGAGGCAGACACGAGGATGGGCAGTAGGGAGGTGAGAATGATGCGGACGCAAGGATGGGGAATAGGGAGGTGAGGATGAGGCAAACACAAGAATGGGGAGTAGGGAGGCAAGGATGACGCAAACACGAAGATGGGGAGAAGGGGAGGGAAGGTGAGGTTGAGTGAAGAGTAGGGATTGAGGAAAGGAGAGGACGGAAGGCGGAGATGAAGAGTGGAATGTGGGAGATTTCGTGCAGGGGATGGGAAGAGAAAGATAGTAGCAAGTTTACTTAGGTACAAGGACACATAAGTACAATTATTATACACAGTAACATGTGTGTAAATTACCTAGGATAACTTCCCCCCCAAGAAAAGGTCAGACAAGGTCTGATGGAAGGTTCGGGTTGGGTTGAGTGGGATAGTGGGGGTTGGATTAACTGGAGTATTGTGGGTTGGGTTTAGTAGGGTGGTAGGGGTAGGGTTAGTAGTGTCAGTGGGGTGGTAGGGGTAGAGTTAGCAGTGTCAGTAGGGTGGAAGGGGTAGGGTTAGTAGTGTCAGTGGGGTAGTACGGGTAGAGTTAGTAGTGCCAGTGGGGTGGTAGAGGAAGAGTTAGTAGTGTCAGTGGGGTGGTTGGGGTAGAGTTAGCAGTGTCAGTTGGGTGGTAGGGGTAGGGTTAGTAGTGTCAGTGGGGTGGTTGGGGTAGAGTTAGCAGTGTCAGTTGGGTGGAAGGGGTAGGGTTAGTAGTGTCAGTGGGGTAGTACGGGTAGAGTTAGTAGTGCCAGTGGGGTGGTAGAGGCAGAGTTAGTAGTGTCAGTGGGGTGGTAGGGGTAGGGTTAGTAGTGTCAGTGGGGTGGTAGGGGTAGAGTTAGTAGTGTCAGTGGGGTGGTAGGGGCAGAGTTAGTAGTGTCAGGGGGGTGGTAGGGGCAGAGTTAGTAGTGTCAATGGGGTGGTAGGGGTCGAGTTAGTAGTGTCAGTGTGTTGGTAGGGGCAGAGTTAGTAGTGTCAGTGGGGTGGTAGGGGTAGGGTTAGTAGTGTCAGTGGGGTGGTAGGGGCAGAGTTAGTAGTGTCAGTGGGGTGGTAGGGGCAGAGTTAGTAATGTCAGTGGGGTGGTAGGGGTAGGGTTAGTAGTGTCAGTGGGGTGGTAGGGGTAGAGTTAGTAGTGTCAGTGGGGTGGTAGGGGCAGAGTTAGTAGTGTCAGTGGGGTGGTAGGGGTAGAGTTAGTAGTGTCAGTGGGGTGGTAGGGGCAGAGTTAGTAGTGTCAGTGGGGTGGTAGGGGTAGGGTTAGTAGTGTCAGTGAGTTGGTAGGGGCAGAGTTAGTAGTGTCAGTGGGGTGGTAGGGGTAGGGTTAGTAGTGTCAGTGAGTTGGTAGGGGCAGAGTTAGTAGTGTCAGTGGGGTGGTAGGGGTAGGGTTAGTAGTGTCAGTGGGGTGGTAGGGGCAGAGTTAGTAGTGTCAGTGGGGTGGTAGGGGTAGGGTTAGTAGTGTCAGTGGGGTGGTAGGGGTAGAGTTAGTAGTGTCAGTGGGGTGGTAGGGGCAGAGTTAGTAGTGTCAGTGGGGTGGTAGGGGTAGAGTTAGTAGTGTCAGTGAGTTGGTAGGGGCAGAGTTAGTAGTGTCAGTGGGGTGGTAGGGGCAGAGTTAGTAGTGTCAGTGGGGTGGTAGGGGTAGAGTTAGTAGTGTCAGTGAGTTGGTAGGGGCAGAGTTAGTAGTGTCAGTGAGTTGGTAGGGGCAGAGTTAGTAGTGTCAGTGGGGTGGTAGGGGTAGAGTTAGTAGTGTCAGTGAGTTGGTAGGGGCAGAGTTAGTAGTGTCAGTGGGGTGGTAGGGGTAGGGTTAGTAGTGTCAGTGGGGTGGTAGGGGCAGAGTTAGTAGTGTCAGTGGGGTGGTAGGGGCAGAGTTAGTAGTGTCAGTGGGGTGGTAGGGGTAGAGTTAGTAATATCAGTGGGGTGGTAGAGGTAGGGTTAGTAGTGTCAGTGGGGTGGCAGAGGTAGGGTTAGTAGTGTAAGTGGGGTGTGTGGTGGGGGTTATGCTAGTGGTAGGGGTTGGTGTCAGGAAGTAGAGAGGAATGTTAATAGGAAAGTTAAGTGTGTGGGGAGATAGGGAGGGGGGAAGGAAGGGGAGAGAGAGAGAGAGAGAGAGAGAGAGAGAGAGAGAGAGAGAGAGAGAGAGAGAGAGAGAGAGAGAAGGGTCGATTAAAATCATAGAGATGACTCAATGATATATAATGTGGAAACAAAGATGGGAAGGGGAATAGCAAAATGGAAGAGGAAGAGGGGAAACTGGGGAGAGGGAAGAGGAGGGGATGGTTGTGGGGAGGTGGAGGGGAAGAGACTGACTTAGTAGTCTATGTGAGAAAGATTCACGTGGCAGGTGAGATTATAAATGTGAATTTTGGTGAAAAGAAACAGAATAAATTTCAGATCATGTATCAGATATTTTTTATAACAAAAACAATTGTAATAACATTAATTACAGCAGAGGGAAAAAAAACATTTTTAAGCAATCTAGGCAAGACTTTTAAGATTATATATTCCATTTTTAGTCTAATTTATATATGTATATATGTATATATATATATATATATATATATATATATATATATATATATATATATATATATATATATATATGTCGTGCCGAATATGTAAAACTGGTCAATTAGCAAGAACTCATTTAAAGTTAAGTCCTTTTTGAAATTTTCTCTTATACGTTTAAAGATATATTTTTTTCATTAATGTTAATGTAAAAAATTTTAATTTTGCACCAAAAGAATCTTAGAAAACTTACCTAACCTTATTATAACAAGTGCAATTTATTTTAGCCTAACCCAACTAAATATATTTTAAATACGTTTACAATAATTTAATACTAAACAAACACAATGAAATATATATTTTTTGTTAGGTTCAGAATGATTTTGGCGAAATTATTACATACACAAATTTTCACTTGTCCTATATGGCAAGATGAGCGTTGCTATTTAAGCCAAGATCGCAAGTTCTGCCTATTCGGCACGACATATATATATGTATATATATATGTATATATATATATATATATATATATATATATATATCAATAACACTGCGTCTAGCCGAGGAATCGAACCTGTGTTGTTTTAGCCAAAATTCATAACATTCTAACCCACTGGACCAAACAATCCTACAAGAATCACGCACTCAGCAGAGCTAGGTGTTGTACCGTGATCCGCTGATATACAATGGTGTGGGTCCCTCAGGAGTTAATTTCATTCTACTCCCTGTTTGGTGTACTAGCCTCCACAAGCAGTATATATAGTATTATAATCACGAACGGGTGGTATTAATCAATAACAACACTGCGACTAGCTGGGGCATTAAACTCGTGTTGTTTTAGCCCACCTTATGGTGAGCGAAAATTCACGATGCTGTAACCCACTGGACCATACAATCCTACAAGAATCAAGCATCAAGCAGAGCTAAGTGTTGTACTGTGATCCAAGGACATACGATGGTGTGGGTGCCTCAGAGCTAATTTCATTCTACTCCCGAGCACCCACACCATCGTATGTCCTTGGATCACGATACAACACCTAGTTCTGCTGGGTGCGTGATTCTTGTAGGATTGTATGGTCCAGTGGATTAGTGTGTCGTGAATTTTCGCTCACCATGAGGTGAGCTAAAACAACACGGGTTCGATCCCCTGGCTAGTCGCAGTGTTGCTATTGATTAAATACCACTCGTTTGTGGTTACAATACTATATATACTGCTTGTGAAGGCTAGTCCACCAAACGGGGAGTAGAATGAAACTAGCTCTGAGGCACCCACACCAACGTATGCCCTCGGATCACGGTACAACACCTAGCTCTTCTGGGTGCGTGATTCTTGTAGGTTTGTATGGTTCAATGGATTAGAGCATCATGAATTTTCAGTCACCACGAGGCAAGCTAAAACAACAAAGGTTCGATCCCCTGGCTAGTTGCAGTATTACTGATTAAATACAACTCGTTCATGGTTACAATTCTGCATATATATATATATATATATATATATATATATATATATATATATATATATATATATATATATATATATATATATATATATATTAATGAAACCACGAAACAAGTGGTAATGAATCATTTACCAAACTGCAGCCAGTTGGAATTAGATCCTGCGACACATTTGCCCGCCTCAAGAGACAGAACAACGCTCACATTACCTAAACCACTCAACCAGCGATCCTTCAAAGATCATGTAGCCAGCAGAGCTAGGTGTTATTCATGATCTGAGGACACTCATGCTTGTGATAAGCACAAGTCTAAGTTCAGCCACCTCCCGTTCGAATACCAGCCTCCACAAGTGGTACCGAATCATTTACCAAACTAACTATATATATATAGGTAGTAGGTTGGTAGACAGCAACCACCTAGGGAGGTACTACCGTCCTGTCAAGTGAGTAAAACGAAAGACTGTAATTGTTTTACATGATGGTAGGATTCCTGGTGTCTTTTTTCTGTCTCATAAACATGCAACATTTCAGGTACGTCTTGCTACTTCTACTTACACTTAAGTCACACTACACATACATGTACACGTTTTTGTATACACACTCATCCAAGTTTTCTTTGATTTTATCTTAATAGTTCTTGTTCTTATTGCTTTTCCTTTTATATCCATGAAGAAGTGGAATAAGAATCTTTCCTTGGTAAGCCATGCGTGCTGTAAAAGCCAACTAAAATGCCGGGAACAATGGGCTAGTAACCCCTTTTCCTGTATAGCTTACTAAAAAGAAAAAGAAGAAAACCGTCAAAGTGGAATGTTTGAATGTGCGTGGATGTTGTGCAAATGATAAGAAAGAGATGATTGTGGATGTTATGAATGAGAAGCTGGATGTCCTGACTTTAAGTGAAACAAAGCTGAAGGGGGTGGGAGAGTTTCAGTGGAGAGGAATAAATGGGATTAGGTCAGGGGTTTCAAGCAGAGTTAGAACTAAAGAAGGAGTAGCAATAATGTTGAAGGATAAGTTATAGCGGGAAAAGAAAGAATATAAATACATAAATTCAAGGATTATGTGGAGTAAAATAAGGGATGGATGTGAAAAGGGGGTTATAGTAAGCATTTATGCACCTGGAGAAGAGAGAAATGTAGAGGAGAGAGAGAGAGAGAGAGAGATTTTTGGAAATGTTCAGTGAGTGCGTGGGGAGTTTTGAACCAAGTGAGAGAGTACTTGTGGTTGGGGATATCAATGCTAAAGTGGGTAAAAATGTTGTGGAGGGAGTAGTAGGTAAATTGGAGGTGCCAGGGGTAAATGAAAATAGTGAGCATTTAATTGAGCTATGTGTAGAAAGAGGTCTGGTAATAAGTAATACATATTTTATGAAAAAAAAATGATAAATAAGATATTACACAGCATGTAATGAAAATAGTTTGTTAGATTATGTATTGGTGGATAAAAGGTTGATGGGTAGGCTTCAGGATGTACATGTTTATAGAGGGGCAAGTGATATATCGGATCATTATTTAGTTGTAGCTACAGTTAGAGTAGGAGGTAGATGGGACAAAAGGAAAATGGCAACAACAAATAAGAGAGAGGTGAAAGTGTATAAACTAAGGGAGGAGGAAGTTAGGGTGAGATATAAGCAACTATTGGCAGAAAGATGAGCTAGGGCAAGTATAAGTAGTGGAGGGGGGGGGGCGTTGAAGAGGGTTGGGATAGTTTTAAAAATTCAGTATTAGAATGTGGGGCAGAAGATTGTGGCTATAGGAGGGTGGGTGCAGGAGGAAAGAGGAGTGATTGGTGGAATGATGAAGTAAAGCGTGTGATAAGAGAGAAAAAGTTAGCTTATGAGAGGTTTTTACAAAGCAGAAGTGTTTTAAGAAGAGCAGAGTATATGGAGAGTAAAGGAAAGATGAAGAGAGTGGTGAGAGAGTGCAAAAGGAGAGCAGATGATAGAGTGGGAGAGGCACTGTCAAGAAATTTTGATTAAAATAAGAAAAAAAATTGGAGTGAGATAAACAAGAAAGCCTAGGGAATGAATGGATTTGTCAGTTAAAAACGGAGTAGGGGAGTTAGTAGACGGAGAGCTGGAGGTATTGGGTAGATGGCGGGAATATTTTGAGGAACTTTCGAATGTCGATGAAGGTAGGCGGTAATTTCATGCACTGGTCAGGTAGGTATAGCATCTTCTAGGAGTGAAGAACAGCAGGATGTGAGTGTGAGGGAGGTGCATGAGGCATTACGTAGAATGAAAGGGGGTAAAGCAGCTGGAACTGGCGGTATCATGACAGAAATGTTAAAAGCAGGGGATGATAAAGTGTTGGAGTGGCTGGTATTTTTGTTTAATAAATGTATAAAAGAGGGGAGGGTACCTAGGGATTGGCAGAGAGCTTGTATAGTTCCTTTATAAAAAGGGAAGGGGGACAAAAGAGATTGTAAAAATTATAGGGGAATAAGTTTACTGAGTATACCAGGAAAAGCGTAACATAGGACTTTGGATGAGCAAGGAGGCTTTAGAGTGGGTAGAGGATGTGTAGATCAAGTGTTTACATTGAAGCATATATGTGAACAGTATTTAGATAAAGGTAGGGAAGTTTTTATTGCACTTATGGATTTAGAAAAGGCATATGATAGAGTGGATAGGGGAGCAATGTGGCAGATGTTGTAAGTATATATATGGAATAGGAAGTAAGTTACTAAATGTTGTAAAGAGTTTTTATGAGGATAGTGAGGCTCAGGTTAGGGTGTGTAGAAGAGAGAGAGATTACTTCCCGGTAAAAGTAGGTCTTAGACAGGGATGTGTAATGTCACCATGGTTGTTTAATATATTCATGGATGGGGTTGTAAAAGCAGTAAATGCTAGGGTGTTCGGGAGAGGGGTGGAATCAAATACAAAATGGGAGTTGACACAGTTTCTTTTGCTGATGATACTGTGCTTATGGGAGATTCTAAAGAAAACTTGCAAAGGTTAGTGGACGAGTTTGGGAGGATGTGTAAAGGTAGAAAGTTGAAAGTGAACATAGAAAAGAGAAAGGTGATGAGGGTAACAAATAATTTAGATAAAGAAAAACTGGATATCACATTGGAGAGAGGGAGTATGGATGAAGTGAATGTTTCAGATATTTGGGAGTTGACGTGTCAGCAGATGGTTTTATGAAGGATGAGGTTAACCATAGAATTGATGAAGGAAAAAAGGTGATTGGTGCATTGAGGTATATGTGGAGACAAAAAACGTTATCTATGGAGGCAAAAAAAGGAATGTATGAAAGCATAGTGGTACCAACTCTCTTATATGGGTGTGAAGCTTGGGTTGTAATTGTTGCAGCGAGGAGGTGGTTGGAGGCAGTGGAGATATCTTGTCTAAGGGCAATGTGTGGTGTAAATATTATGCAGAAAATTCGGAGTGTGGAAATTAGGAGAAGGTGTGGAGTTAATAAAAGTATTAGTCAGTGGGCTGAAGAGGGTTTGTTGAGGTGGTTTGGTCATTTAAAGAGAATGGATCAAAACAGAATGACATGGAGAGCGTATAAATCTGTAGGGGAAGGAAGGCGGGGTAGGGGTTGTCCTCAAAAAGGTTGGAGGCAGGGGGTAAAGGTTTTGTGGGCGTGGGGCTTGGACTTCCAGCAAGTGTGCATGAGTGTGTTAGATGTGAATGGAGATGAATGGTTTTTGGGACCTGAAGAGCTGTTGGAGTGTGAGCAGGGTAATATTTAGTGAAGGAATTCAAGGAAACCGGTTATTTTTTATAGAGCCGGACTTGAGTCCTGGAAATGGGAAGTACAGTATCTGCACTTTAAAGGAGGGGTTTGGGATATATTATATATATATCTTTATATATGCTTCTAAACTGTTGTATCTGGGAGCCTCTGCAAAAACAGTGATTATGTATGAGGTGAAAGTGTTGAATGATGAAAGTGTTTTCTTTTTGGGGATTTTCTTTCTTTTTGGGTCACCCTGCCTCGGTGGGAGACGGCCAACTTGTTAATGTATATATATATATATATATATATATATATATATATATATATATATATATATATATACAGGACAAGCCCATCTACGATTGTTTGCATATATATATATATATATATATATATATATATATATATATATATATATATATCTGCATGTGTGTGTGTGTATTATGCATATATCGCAAACCAAGCAAAACAGGATGCAAAACAATCACAGGGGGATTAGAATGATAGATCTAGGTCTTTCATGTTGCAATGAACACATCATCAGGAGCTTGCAAAATTGCAGAAAAGAGGAGGATCTCCAAGCAAGTACATTCCCACAGAACTGTCTTCACTGGGGTGAGTGAGTAAGAGAAGAGGATACATGAAGTGCCCCCATGTACAACAGTGTCCACAGCCAGAGGGATCAGTATTATAGCATTAGAAAAATCCCACAAGCATTGATATTGTAATAGCCTAAACGAAATTAACGTGGCAATAATAAAAATATTCGGTCATATTCCGCTATGACATCAATAGCTTTACATACATAAATATATTGTCAGTGATATAGAAGTCACTGGCAATTATAAGGTAGCCTCCCACGGGACAACATGTCCTTTTAAATTGACAAGAAAATGGTAACATTTAGAGTGGAGACTTCTAAAAGCTATGTAAAGGAGACGGGGCTCAGTAAAATAAACTAATTTAAAGAGAGAGGCATCTGCAATAACAAGAAAGACGGCCACAGATATTCAGCCCACATAATTCTGAGGCAAACTCTGGTTCAACCTTCAGAAACTGCAGGAAAAATAGGCCCTAATTCCTCAGTGTGGCACTACATTTAAGACAGTCTAATGCATATATATAATAGCCCAATTTTAGACTGTGTACTATTGCATCAACTAAAAATGCATCTAATTTCAACAGCCCATCACTGTTATTGTATAATGACTGCCTATCATGTTTAATAATTGCTGAGTCTACAATATTCCTTTCAAGCCATGAGGAACAAGGGAAGATGACTCTTGCTTCCCGCCAGTTTGCTGGGTTATTACAAGCTCTAATGGGGTTGAAAATCGCGTTCAACTCCTGTGCTATACGTATCGAATAACAGTGCTGGAAATTCTCACCTCCAATGGTTTTCCCATTTGTCTCAAATAGGAGAGACTGCAACCATTGCAACCAACTCTGTAGACACCACCAACACGTTGTTGGGGTGCATTCTCAATCAGGATACTTTTAACAGTCCATGAATTTTGAAATACTACTTGTATATTAAATCTTCTAAGAGCATTCGGCAGGATAGATAAATTCTCGTTATATGGGAGGACCAGCACATTCTTAGTCTGAGATGTTATCTTAGGTTCTGTTCTATAATACGTTTTCTTAGCTTCCAGGAAGGCAGATTTCACAAACATCTTAGGATACCACAGTTTCATGCTAATGTCAAATATTTTCTTAATTTCTTCATCTAGGAACTCCAGACTGCACACTCTATAGGCTCTCAAAAACATAGTAAGAAATACACTCCTTTTGACTCGAACTCATGGTTGGAATAGTAGTGAATGTATGAGCACACATTGGAGGCCTTCCTACATACTGTAACCTCAAACCAAGAATGTGCTGGTCCTCCCATATGACAAGAATTTTTCTATCCTGTCGAATGCTCTTAGAAGATTTAATATACAAGTAGTATTTAAAAATTCATGGACTGTTAAAAGTATCCTGATTGAGAATGCACCCCAACAACGTGTTGGTGGTGTCTAAAGAGTTGGTAGCAATTGTTGCAGTTTCTTCTATTTGGGACAAATGGGAAAACCATTGGAGGCGAGAATTTTCCAGCACAGTTATTCGATACATATAGCACAGGAGTTGAACGCGATTTTCAACCCCATTAGAGCTTGTAATAACCCAGCAAACTGGCGGGAAGCAAGAGTCATCTTCCCTTGTTCCTCATGGACTGAAAGGAATATTGTAGAATCAGCAATTATTAAACATGATAGGCAGTCATTATACAATAACAGTGATGGGCTGTTGAAATTAGATGCGTTTTTAGTTGATGCAATAGTACACAGTCTAAAATTGGGCTATTATATAAATGCATTAGACTGTCTTATATGTAGTGCCACACTGAGGAATTAGTGCCTATTTTTCCTGCAGTTTCTGAAGGTTGAACCAGAGTTTGTCTCAGAATTATGTGGGTTGAATGTCTGTGGCCGTCTTTCTTGTTATTGCAGATGCCTCTCTCTTTAAATTAGTTTATTTTAATGAGCTCTGTCTCCTTTACATAGCTTTTAGAAGTCTCCCCTCCAATGTTACCATTTTCTTGTCACTTTAAAGGGACACGTTGTCCCGTGGGAGGCTACCTTATAATTGACAGTGACTTCTATATCACTGACAATATATTCATGTATGTAAAGTTATTGATATCATAGTGGAATATCACTGAATTTATTATTGCCACATTAATTTCGTTTAGGCTATTACAGTATCAATACTTTTGGGATTTTTCTAATGCTATAATATTCATCCTTCTGGCTGTGGACGCTGTTGAGCCTCGGGGCACTTCCTGTACCCTCCTCCCTCCCTCCCTCACTCACCCCAGTGAAGACGGTCCTATGGGAATGTACTTGCTTTGACACCCTCCTCTTTTCTGCAATTTTGCAAGCTCCTAATAATGTGTTGATCGCAACACTGAAGGCCTAGAGCTATCATTCTGCCCCCTTCCCCGTGGTTTTTTACACACACACACATAAACACACACACACACACACACACACACACACACACACACACACACACACACACACACACACACACACACACACACACACACACACACACACACCCACACCCACACCCACACACACACACACACACACACACACACACACACAATATTCAACAACAATATTCAATACATCTATCGAAACAGGGAGATTGCCTGAGGCATGGAAGACAGCAAATGTAGTCCCAATCTTTAAAAAAGGAGACAGACATGAAGCATTAAACTACAGACCAGTGTCACTGACATGTATAGTAAGCAAAATCATGGAGAAGATTATCAGGAGAAGAGTGGTGGAACACCTAGAAAGGAACGATCTCATCAACAGCAGCCAACATGGTTTCAGGGACGGGAAATCCTGTGTCACAAACCTACTGGAGTTCTATGACATGGTGACAGCAGTAAGACAAGAGAGAGAGGGGTGGGTGGATTGCATTTTCTTGGACTGCAAGAAGGCGTTTGACACAGTTCCACACAAGAGATTGGTGCAAAAACTGGAGGACCAAGCAGGGATAACAGGGAAGGCACTACAATGGATCAGGGAATACTTGTCAGGAAGACAGCAGCGAGTCATGGTACGTGGCGAGGTGTCAGAGTGGGCACCTGTGACCAGCGGGGTCCCGCAGGGGTCAGTCCTAGGACCAGTGCTGTTTCTGGTATTTGTGAACGACATGACGGAAGGAATAGACTCTGAGGTGTCCCTGTTTGCAGATGACATGAAGTTGATGAGAAGAATTCACTCGATCGAAGACCAGGCAGAACTACAAAGGGATCTGGACAGGCTGCAGACCTGGTCCAGCAATTGGCTCCTGGAGTTCAATCCCACCAAGTGCAAAGTCATGAAGATTGGGGAAGGGCAAAGAAGGCCGCAGACGGAGTACAGTCTAGGGGGTCAGAGACTACAAACCTCACTCAAGGAAAAAGATTTTGGGGTGAGTATAACACCAGGCACATCTCCTGAAGCGCACATCAACCAAATAACTGCTGCAGCATATGGGCGCCTAGCAAACCTCATAACAGCATTCCGACATCTTAATAAGGAATCATTCAGGACCCTGTACACCGTGTACGTTAGGCCCATATTGGAGTATGCGGCACCAGTTTGGAACCCACACCTAGCCAAGCACGTGAAGAAACTAGAGAAAGTGCAAAGGTTTGCAACAAGACTAGTCCCAGAGCTAAAAGGTATGTCCTACGAGGAGAGGTTAAGGGAAATCAACCTGACGACACTGGAGGACAGGAGAGATAGGGGGGACATGATAACGACTTACAAAATACTGAGAGGAATTGACAAGGTGGACAAAGACAGGATGTTCCAGAAACTGGACACAGTAACAAGGGGACACAGTTGGAAGTTGAAGACACAGATGAATCAAAGGGATGTTAGGAAGTATTTCTTCAGCCACAGAGTAGTCAGGAAGTGGAATAGTTTGGGAAGCGATGTAGTGGAGTCAGGATCCATACATAGCTTTAAGCAGAGGTACGATAAAGCTCATGGTTCAGGGAGAGTGACCTAGTAGCGACCAGTGAAGAGGCGGGGCCAGGAGCTTGGACTCGACCCCTGCAACCTCAACTAGGTGAGTACAACTAGGTGAGTACACACACACACACACACACACACACACACACACACACACACACACATATATATATATATATATATATATATATATATATATATATATATATATATATACATACAAGGAATTGTGAGAAATCACGAAAGCTCTTGAAAGTTCACTATTTTTTCACAGTGGTTATTCTGCATATTGTGATATCACCTGTTTACTGTGATCTTATTGGTGGATCAGAGCTGATCAACCAGGCTGTTACTGCTGGCTGCACGCAAACCAATGTACGAGCCACAGCCCGGCTGGTCAGGAACTGACTTTAGGTGCTTGTCCAGTGCCAGCTTGAAGACTGCCAGGGGTCTGTTGGTAATCCCCCTTATGTATGCTGGGAGGCAGTTGAACAGTCTCGGGCCCCTGACACTTATTGTATGGTCTCTTAACGTGCTAGTGACACCCCTGCTTTTCATTGGGGCATGTTGCATCGTCTGCCAAGTCTTTTGCTTTCGTAGTGAGTGATTTTCGTGTGCAAGTTCGGTACTAGTCCCTCTAGGATTTTCCAGGTGTATATAATCATGTATCTCTCCCGCCTGCATTCCAGGGAATACAGGTTCAGGAACCTCAAGCGCTCCCAGTAATTGAGGTGTTTTATCTACGTTATGCGCTCCGTGAAGGTTCTCTGTACATTTTCTAGGTCAGCCATTTCACCTGCCTTGAAAGGTGCTGTTAGTGTGCAGCAATATTCCAGCCTAGATAGAACAAGTGACCTGAAGAATGTCATCATGGGCTTGGCCTCCCTAGTTTTGAAGGTTCTCATTATCCATCCTGTCATTTTTCTAGCAGATACGATTGATACAATATTATGGTCCTTGAAGGTGAGATCCTCCAACATGATCACTCGCAGGTCTTTGACGTTGGTGTTTCGCTCTATTTTGTGGCCAGAATTTGTTTTGTACTCTGATGAAGATTTAATTTCCTCGTGTTTACCATATCTGAGTAATTGAAATTTCTCATCGTTGAACTTCATATTGTTTTCTGCAGCCCACTGAAAGATTTGGTTGATGTCCGCCTGGAGCCTTGCAGTGTCTGCAATGGAAGACACTGTCATGCAGATTCGGGTTTCATCTGCAAAAGGAAGACATGGTGCTGTGGCTGACATCCTTGTCTATGTTAGATATGAGGATGAGGAACAAGATGGGAGCGAGTACTGTGCCTTGTGGAACAGAGCTTTTCACCGTAGCTGCCTCGGACTTTACTCTGTTGACTACTACTCTCTGTGTTCTGTTAGTGAGGAAATTATAGATCCATCGACCGACTTTTCCTGTTATTCCTTTAGCACGCATTTTGTGCGCTATTACGCCATGGTCACACTTGTCGAAGGCTTTTGCAAAGTCTGTATATATTACATCTGCATTCTTTTTGTCTTCTAGTGCATCTAGGACCTTGTCGTAGTGATCCAATAGTTGAGACAGACAGGAGTGACCTGTTCTAAACCCATGTTGCCCTGGGTTGTGTAACTGATGGGTTTCTAGATGGGTGGTGATCTTGTTTCTTAGGACCCTTTCAAATATTTTTATGATATGGGATGTTAGTGCTATCGGTCTGTAGTTCTTTGCTGTTGCTTTACTGCCACCTTTGTGGAGTGGGGCTATGTCTGTTGTTTTTAGTAACTGTGGGACGACCCCCGTGTCCATGCTCCCTCTCCATAGGATGGAAAAGGCTCGTGATAGGGGCTTCTTGCAGTTCTTGATGAACATGGAGTTCCATGAGTCTGGCCCTGGGGCAGAGTGCATGGGCATGTCATTTATCGCCTGTTCGAAGTCATTTGGCGTCAGGATAACATAAGATAGGCTTGTGTTAACCAAATTCTGTGGTTCTCTCATAAAAAATTCATTTTGATCTTCGACTCTCAGTCTGGTTAGCGGCTTGCTAAAAACTGAGTCATATTGGGACTTGAGTAGCTCACTCATTTCCTTGCTGTCATCTGTGTAGGACCCATCTTGTTTAAGTAGGGGCCCAATACTGGACGTTGTTTTCGACTTTGATTTGGCATAGGAGAAGAAATACTTTAGGTTTCTTTCGATTTCATTTATGGCTTTTAGTTCTTCCCGCGATTCCTGACTCCTATAAGATTTCTTTAGCTTAAGTTCGATGTTTGCTATTTCTCTGACCAGTGTCTCCCTACGCATTTCAGATATATTGACCTCTTTTAGCCGCTATGTTATTCTTTTCCATCGCCTGTAAAGGGAGCGCCTGTCTCTTTCTATTTTACATCTACTCCTCCTTTTTCTTAGAGGAATAAGCCTTGTGCATACATCGAGTGCCACCAAGTTAACCTGTTCTACGCATAAGTTGGGGTCTGTGTTGCTTAGTATATCTTCCCAGCTTATATCGGTTAGGACTTGGTTTACTTGGTCCCACTTTATGTTTTTGTTATTGAAGTTGAATTTGGTGAATGCTCCCTCGTGACTAATCTCATTATGTCGGTCTGGGGCTCCACGCATACATGTCTGAACCTCAATTATGTTGTGATCTGAGTATGTTGTTTTTGATATGGTGACATTTCTTATCAGATCATCATTGTAAGTGAAGATGAGGTCTAGTGTATTCTCCAGTCTAGTAGGCTCTATTATTTGCTGGTTTAAATTGAATTTTGTGCAGAGATTTAAAAGCTCATGTGAGTGTGAGTTTTCATCAGAGCTGCCTCCTGGTGTTATTACTGCAACAATATTATTTGCTATATTCCTCCATTTTAGGTGCCTTAAGTTGAAATCCCCCAGGAGCAAGATGTTGGGTGCAGGAGCTGGAAGATTTTCCAGACAGTGGTCAATTTTTAACAGCTGTTCCTGGAATTTCTGGGATGTTGCATCTGGAGGCTTGTAGACTACCACAATGACTAGGTTTTGGTTCTCGATCTTTACTGCTAAAACTTCCACTACATCATTTGAGGCATTAAGCAGTTCTGTGCAAACAAGTGACTCTGCAATGTACAGGCCAACCCCCCTTCCCCTTTTGCCTGTTCACTCTGTCACATCTGTATAGGTTGTAACCTGGGATCCATATTTCGTTGTCCAAGTGATCCTTTATGTGGGTCTCAGTGAAAGCCGCGAACACTGCCTTTGCTTCTGCAAGCAGTCCATGGATGAAAGGTATTTTATTGTTTGTTGCTGGCTTTAGACCCTGTATATTTGCAAAGAAGAATGTCATCGGACTGGTGGTATTGTTGGTACTGGGGGGGGAGATTTTTTTTCCAGCATTAGTATCTGTATCTGTTGGTTTGGAGTGGAGGCCATGGATTGTGGTTCCACTCCAGGAATGACTGGATTTGGTGTACGATTTCTGCCATATCCTGCCAGTTTTTTTTCCTTCCTGGCACTAAAAACCTCTCCCTCTTGAGTGGCTGTGGCTACCCAGGTTTTCCCATGGCCTGGATGTTTTGTATCTTTTTGTCCCCTTTAGATGGTGTGCCTGGCAATTCAAGTTATAGCACAGTCTTTCCTGTACTGAAGAGGTACACATTTCAGGGTGAAAAAGCTTACAGGAAGGGAGTTTGCATTTTCCTGTTGTTATATGGGCACAGCATTTTCTAGGGTGGTCATAGTTGCACGTCCCATCTGTTTTTCCAGATTTCCCATGTCTGCAGATACCAAGTGCATAGTATGTGCACAGGCTTGGTTTCCGTTTGCTTTGGGTTTCTGTGACTGGATTCCCTGTTGGTGCATGTTTCCCTGTCTTATTCCTATCCTCCCTAGCACCAACAATGGAGCTCCCACCAGTTGTTTTTGGTAATATATCCTCACTATTGCTAGTAGAGTCCTCTTGTTTGCTATTTCCTGTGGTATTTCTAGTTTGCAATATTGGTTTTATCTTATCTTTGACTACACTTGTTTCCCCACTACGGCTCCTGTCCCCTATGAGGTCATTTATATGCATTCCTTCCTGCGTATAATTCCCGACTACCTGGACAAAATCTCCAGCTTCACCATTACTGTCTCCCAGGACAGCACCTCCAGCTTCGCCATTACCGTCTCCCAGGACAGCACCTCCAGCTTCACCATTACTGTCTCCCAGGACAGCACCTCCAGCTTCACCATTACTGTCTCCCAGGACAGCACTATCAGCCTCACATTTACTGACTACCAGGACATCACCTCCAGCCTTACAGTTTCTGACTACATGGCCAGTATCAAGGGCAGTACCATTCAGCCCAGACTTTTTATGTTCCCATCTGTTGTAGAAAGCTTCCAGGTTGTCTATGAAAGCAGCTTTGATGTTATCCTCTTTTAATACCCTTGTGATTTTAGTCCACAGATTTATCTCATTTGGGCATACCCAAAAACACTTCCCTGTTTTAATACTGCTTGTAGCTAGTTCTTGGATATCTGCACAAGGGGCATGACACCAATTTCCACAAAAACGACAATTTATCCATGTGGAAGCCCGTTTGTTTGATTGATTGCAGACTACACAGAGCTTCATAATGATTTGAATGGTTGATTTACTGCAATTCTACTAGCAACCTCTTGAATACCCTATTAATAACCTCCTTAAATGAAGCTCTAGCTATTTGTATTTGTATTTCTAACTGTACTTGTATATTAAGACAGCTTACCGGAGTACGCTCCTGTTTTATATTTATTGTTTGTGTTTGATAAGGGCGCCTACAACCCCATCCGTTTACAGTCTGCTTTATTGTCCAACGAATCCGTTTGAAACTGGTCAAGGGTTCGGACCAGTCGAGGGTTCGGACCAGTCGAGGGTTCGGAGCCAGTCTGATCTGATCAGTGGGTCACTTATTTAAAACATACTGGTCGGTGATTTGGGCTAACACATGAAGGATCTACTGGAAATTATCTACCTGAGTAATATGTGATTTGATTGATACAAAAGTATAACTTGCGTGTTGAAGAACCAGTGATTGCTGGCAGCTCCTACAGTGACGAACGGTCGAGCCTCAACCCTTGTTTATCAATCGCTGTATCTAGCTTTTCTAGGTTTTTTTCGTCTCCGCCACAATAATTGTTATATTATCACTATAGTTGACTGGTGGAAATTTTGGAGGAAGGTCGCTTTTTCTGTAGTAATAATTGCTTCTCGTTGTGTATATTGCGACCGCTGGTAACTACAGGTTATATGAAATTCACAGTATACGTCTGGTATTTCAAGAAAAAAGAAACTAATGAAAGTCACTCCACTCCACTAAGTACCATTATAATACTGGTTAGTTGCTACTACAACACTGTATTCTGCTATTCACTGGTATCACTAGATTATATGCGAGGTAAACTAGCAGGCCAGGAAGATTATTAAAACAGCTGACCTCTGTGGTAAGTTTCTGGCGACTTCTGGCACCTGCCTCTATAGGCTTATCACTTCATTAACAAATTCATCTGTTTTCAAATGACACTTTAGCCTTTATCATCTATATACTAGGGAGCCACTGTAGTATACACTATACACTGTGTATACACAATGTTATCAGGGAGACTTTCTTTCCTCTGACAAAGAAAAGTTCTATTATTATTATTTTGCACATAGCACACTAGGCCTATGTAAACTCTGCTAGGTAGTGCACAGAATATAGTCTTTTATATGGTATCGAAGTCTCACCGAATTATTTATAATAATGTCACTAAAGTTATGTTGGCAAGGTCATTATCAGTGCTTGTGGGTTGGCTTGTTTTCTGCTGCTTTAATACCCTGCCTTCATTTTTCTGGCACTCGGCACTGAGCTGCCTGGTGTCATCTACCTCACTCCAGCTCGAATCTTTCCCCTGAATGAAACTACTTGAACTTCCTACTCATTTCTGCAATATTACAAGCTCCTGATGATGCGTTGATTGCAACAAGAAAGGCCTAGAGCTATCATTAAACTCCCCCTGTGATTGTTTTTTCATCTTGTATCTCTCTCTCTCTCTCAGGTATATATATATATATATATATATATATATATATATATATATATATATATATATATATATATATATATATATATATATATATATACTTGCGATCTTGGCTTAAATAGCAATATCTTATATATATTTGTGTATGCAATAATTTCGCAAAAATCATTCTGAACCTAACGAAAAAAATATATTTCACTGGGTTTGTTTAGTATCAAATTATTGTAAACAAATCTAAAATATATTTAGTTGGGTTTGGATAAAATAAATTGCTCTTGTTATAACAAGGTTAGGTAAGTTTTCTAAGATTCTTTTGGTGCAAAATTAAAAAAAATTACATTAACATTAATGAAAAAAATATATCTTTAGGCTTGTAAGAGAAAATTTCAGAAAGGACTTAATTTTAAATGAGTTCTTGCTAATTGACCAGTTTAACATATTCGGCACGACATATATATATATATATATATATATATATATATATATATATATATATATATATATATATATATATATATATACATATATATATATATATTTTTTTTATTATCACACCGGCCGATTCCCACCAAGGCAGGGTGGCCCGAAAAAGAAAAACTTTCACCATCATTCACTCCATCACTGTCTTGCCAGAAGGGTGCTTTACACTACAGTTTTTAAACTGCAACATTAACACCCCTCCTTCAGAGTGCAGGCACTGTACTTCCCATCTCCAGGACTCAAGTCCGGCCTGCCGGTTTCCCTGAATCCCTTCATAAATGTTACTTTGCTCACACTCCAACAGCACGTCAAGTATTAAAAACCATTTGTCTCCATTCACTCCTATCAAACACGCTCACGCATGCCTGCTGGAAGTCCAAGCCCCTCGCACACAAAACCTCCTTTACCCCCTCCCTCCAACCCTTCCTAGGCCGACCCCTACCCCGCCTTCCTTCCAGAATTCTCTGCATTATATTCACACCACACATTGCCCTCAGACATGACATCTCCACTGCCTCCAGCCTTCTCCTCGCTGCAACATTCATCACCCACGCTTCACACCCATATAAGAGCGTTGGTAAAACTATACTCTCATACATTCCCCTCTTTGCCTCCAAGGACAAAGTTCTTTGTCTCCACAGACTCCTAAGTGCACCACTCACTCTTTTTCCCTCATCAATTCTATGATTCACCTCATCTTTCATAGACCCATCCGCTGACACGTCCACTCCCAAATATCTGAATACGTTCACCTCCTCCATACTCTCTCCCTCCAATCTGATATTCAATCTTTCATCACCTAATCTTTTTGTTATCCTCATAACCTTACTCTTTCCTGTATTCACCTTTAATTTTCTTCTTTTGCACACCCTACCAAATTCATCCACCAATCTCTGCAACTTCTCTTCAGAATCTCCCAAGAGCACAGTGTCATCAGCAAAGAGCAGCTGTGACAACTCCCACTTTGTGTGTGATTCTTTATCTTTTAACTCCACGCCTCTTGCCAAGACCCTCGCATTTACTTCTCTTACAACCCCATCTATAAATATATTAAACAACCACGGTGACATCACACATCCTTGTCTAAGGCCTACTTTTACTGGGAAAAAATTTCCTTCTTTCCTACATACTCTAACTTGAGCCTCACTATCCTCGTAAAAACTCTTCACTGCTTTCAGTAACCTACCTCCTACACCATACACTTGCAACATCTGCCACATTGCCCCCCTATCCACCCTGTCATACGCCTTTTCCAAATCCATAAATGCCACAAAGACCTCTTTAGCCTTATCTAAATACTGTTCACTTATATGTTTCACTGTAAACACCTGGTCCACACACCCCCTACCTTTCCTAAAGCCTCCTTGTTCATCTGCTATCCTATTCTCCGTCTTACTCTTAATTCTTTCAATTATAACTCTACCATACACTTTACCAGGTACACTCAACAGACTTATCCCCCTATAATTTTTGCACTCTCTTTTATCCCCTTTGCCTTTATACAAAGGAACTATGCATGCTCTCTGCCAATCCCTAGGTACCTTACCCTCTTCCATACATTTATTAAATAATTGCACCAACCACTCCAAAACTATATCCCCACCTGCTTTTAACATTTCTATCTTTATCCCATCAATCCCGGCTGCCTTACCCCCTTTCATTTTACCTACTGCCTCACGAACTTCCCCCACACTCACAACTGGCTCTTCCTCACTCCTACAAGATGTTATTCCTCCTTGCCCTATACACGAAATCACAGCTTCCCTATCTTCATCAACATTTAACAATTCCTCAAAATATTCCTTCCATCTTCCCAATACCTCTAACTCTCCATTTAATAACTCTCCTCTCCTATTTTTAACTGACAAATCCATTTGTTCTCTAGGCTTTCTTAACTTGTTAATCTCACTCCAAAACTTTTTCTTATTTTCAACGAAATTTGTTGATAACATCTCACCCACTCTCTCATTTGCTCTCTTTTTACATTGCTTCACCACTCTCTTAACTTCTCTCTTTTTCTCCATATACTCTTCCCTCCTTGCATCACTTCTACTTTGTAAAAACTTCTCATATGCTAACTTTTTCTCCCTTACTACTCTCTTTACATCATCATTCCACCAATCGCTCCTCTTCCCTCCTGCACCCACTTTCCTGTAACCACAAACTTCTGCTGAACACTCTAACACTACATTTTTAAACCTACCCCATACCTCTTCGACCCCATTGCCTATGCTCTCATTAGCCCATCTATCCTCCAATAGCTGTTTATATCTTACCCTAACTGCCTCCTCTTTTAGTTTATAAACCTTCACCTCTCTCTTCCCTGATGCTTCTATTCTCCTTGTATCCCATCTACCTTTTACTCTCAGTGTAGCTACAACTAGAAAGTGATCTGATATATCTGTGGCCCCTCTATAAACATGTACATCCTGAAGTCTACTCAACAGTCTTTTATCTACCAATACATAATCCAACAAACTACTGTCATTTCGCCCTACATCATATCGTGTATACTTATTTATCCTCTTTTTCTTAAAATATTACCTAGTAGGTTGGTAGACAGCAACCACCCAGGGAGGTACTACCGTCCTGTGGTAGTAGGTTGGTAGACAGCAACCACCCAGAGAGGTACTACCGTCCTGCCAAGTGAGTGTAAAACGGAAGCCTGTAATTGTTTTACATAATGGTAGGATTGCTGGTGTCCTTTTTTCTACTTATACTTAGGTCACACTACACTTACATGTACAAGCATATATATCCACACCCCTCTGGGTTTTCTTCTATTTTCTTTCTAGTTCTTATTCTTGTTTATTTCCTCTTATCTCCATGGGGAAGTGGAACAGAATTCTTCCTCCGTAAACTATGCGTGTTGTAAGAGGCGACTAAAATGCCGGGAGCAAGGGGCTAGTAACCTCTTCTCCTGTATATATATTACTAAATGTGAAAGGAGAAAATTTCGTTTTTCCTTTTGGGCCACCCCGCCTCGGTGGGATACGGCCGGTGTGTTGAAAGAAGTATATATATATATATATATATATATATATATATATATATATATATATATATATATATATATATATATATATATATATATATATACATATATTTAATGAAATATTGCAGAAACAGCGGTATAGGCTTTCTTAAGGATGAAGGATGGACTACTGCCTGCTGGAAGTCAACCAGGTTGTGATGGTTATGTAGGCCTGCCGGCTGCTAGCATCAACAACCTGGTTGACCAGGCGGTGAACAAGGAAGTCTGACTTCAGGCCGGGTTGACAACATAGTAATTTCGAAAGAGGTGACAAGTATGTCACGTGGTTTGGGTGTAGCTTGACCCAGTACACGTGAAGATAGACACTCACCCGTGCCACCAGTTCCAGAGGCGGTACTGGAATCCGTAGATGTGGGAGAGGAGCTCCATTTCCCAGCTGAGTCAGGGGACAGTCACTAACAATTCACTGCTCCAGGACTTGACTGACTTTCACCACCAATACGGATATCATTAACGACCCCTTCATGAACTGTTGCCACTATACACATTTCACCCTAAGAAACAACAGTAATGCCGAGGATAGCAATAATTAGTCAATATATGTTAACGTGTGCACCGGTGACCTTGATATGTCAAGACTCTGCCGGGGACATCAGTGACTGGCACATATGTTACTGCATTACAATTAATATCAATAAATTTTAAATATCACTGAATATTCTTCCTGAATAAATGATTTGCTTGCATCCTCCGCCAGTTTTCCACGAGTGTGAGCATCACGTAAACAAAGCCGAGTTTCATTCACAAGAACACTAATAGGCACTACATGGACAGATGGCACTAACTTCAGCCAGCTCCTCCTCCAGTGTCCCGGCTGCGACAAATCCTCATGGCAGCATGGTTTACAAGCGTTTCCCCTCCCTGGTCACTAGCCGCCCCAGACGTCGACTGCTGGGTGGAGTCACGACTGGGTGTCACACCACACTTGGCTCTCCCTTCCCTCGCCAGTTATTCCCACTTTATCATTCTATCTTCTAATCACCTTCGTTAAGGTTCAGACGCCGACTCACACCTCACTTTAATTTTTTTTCTAGCTGTGTGTGAAGTCTAGGGAGGCTTGATGTCGTGGGCAGTAACCTTGGGATTTACTTGCTGGGGAAGGTTGGAAACTGCGAGGAGCGAGATTGGAAGAAATTGGCCCTCATAGAGACAATCTACTGCATGAGGGGCAGTGGTCGCTTAGTAAGACGGGGAGGGGACAGCGTGGGTAGGGAGGAGGGTTTGTTGGCGGGGAAGGTTGTGTGGTGGGGAAAGGTGGTGAAAACAGACTGTGGTAGTGGGGAAGTTATATGGTGGGGTAAAATGGTGGAGGTTATGGTGGTGGGGAAGGTTGTATCTTAAGGGGTTGTGGAGGGAGGGTGTAGTTGAATGTGAGGATGCGGTAAGGGAGGTTATTATGAATGAGGTGTAGTGGTGGTTGTGTGGGAGGTGGTGATAAAGATAGTGGTGGTGGTGTAGTGGTGGTGGTGGTGTAGTGGTGGTGGTGGTGTAGTGGTGGTGGTGGCATAGTGGTGGTGGTGTAGTGGAGATGGTGGTGTAATGGAGATGGTGGTGTAATGGAGATGGTGTAGTGGAGGAGATCGTGGTGGTAATAACGAGAGAGATATTGGTGGTGGTAGTGTGGTGGTAGTTATTAGGGGGATGGTAGTAGTGGTAGAAGAAATGTGTACTGAGGGAGGCACAGGCGGAGGAAGAGAGAATACAAATGCAAACAAACAAATAACGAGTCTTTGGGCACAAACTAGACTCTGCAAGCAAACAAAAACTATTAACAAGTGGCAGATATATAGAAATAAATTTAACCTCACAAATGTACAAACTCTTCAGGCAATATAGTCAATATATTTATCGCTCCATTAAAAAAATACATTTCGTTTCGTTGATCTGAAATCGACAATATATAAATTATAAAATCATCCTTGGTTTGACTGGATAATATTAACCTACTTTCCTGAATAGAGAATGTCATGCCCTTTGATAACTGTAAATACTTGTACTGAGGCACCTTTCAGTCTTCGTCTTGCTGAATTAATATTAATACTAATACTAATAATAATACTACTAATAATGCTAAACCCGACAAGGTCGTATAGCACTTCAGTGAGGGGTGCGCAAAGGTAGGGGTTAATGGAGGAAGGGGGTTAAAGCAAGAGTAAAATTTAAATCAGTAGATTCCCTTATAATAAAAAGTCAAAGAGAGAGTCTGTGCCAAATGTGAGACTTTCAGCGAGGAGGTCAGTTAAAGTGCTTTGGGGTGGTGTAAATGTTGCATGCCCGCTGGTAGACAGGACAATCTGCTAAGGTATGTTGGATCGCCAGTGTGATCTGACAGTCGTGACAAAGAGGCGGTAGTCGTTTCTCCACGTATTATCCATGAATGAATAGAGAGAGAAAGGAGATGTAATAAATGGAGGCGACACAAATGTAATCCTTGGTGGAATAATAAAGTGAAGAAAGAGTTGTGGCGGAGGCTGAACAATACACTTGGTTTCTGTAGTCTAATTTAGATACGATTAGGGATGAAGGCAAAGAAGGGTTCGTTTATCAGTCCCCAAGAAAGATGGACTAAAGTTTCAAGGAGGTTTAGGCAGCTATAACCTGCAACTTTTAAGGAAGTTATGTGAGGCTTTCAAGGCATTCGACGATAAAATAGATGACCAATAAATATGACAGCATCTTATTCAGGGACACAGAAACCATAAAGGTAGGCAACGCTATGAGAGAATAGAGCATCTTGTGAAAGTTATCAGGTGTGTTCCAGCAACAGAAAATTTAAAGCCATGAGCAGTGGGCCAGTTGTAAGCATCAGTAGCATACTGGAGAGAGGCCACTGCCAGCTGACAGTCAGCAACTGTACAAGCTAGAACGAAATCGCTGACATAGAGACTAGAGGCAAGGTCATTAATGACGGGTGTTAAGAGGACAGTGCTAAGAATGCAGCCTTGCAACAATCACAAAGTCAGGGAGGAGGTCAAAGCTATTATTTACCAGGACATGGAAGTCTCTTTCTGGTGAGAAATCAAAAGAAGAAAAGGCAAATTGGCTCGGAGGCCTAAGGAATGGGCTTTGGCTACGTTGTAAGACCAGATAGTCATAAGGTTTTTGGAGATCAAATAAGACTAAGCAGGCAAGGTAATCTAGGAGTGAACCTGCTCCTTCATGTTTGAATTGTTTTATCTTAAGCCTTAAAATTATTACTGTTCTATCTAATGACTTTAAATAAAGTAACTTTATCCTATTTTATGTTTCCTTCAGTGGCTAAGTTCGTTGTGTCACCCTCTGGTAACTTCTACACTTTATTTCATCTGTGCATTTTCCTCTGCATTTAAATGTACTAAATCTCTGATTTCTTCATTCTCTTTACTTTTACCAATAAGATTATATTTTAATTTTTTTTCCCATAATAGGAGAAGTTTTCGCCGACACTGAGTAGTCTCTCGGTCATCTCATGAACCAGTTGGTCTTCCATTCATTTTAATACTTAAACTTGGTTCAGAAACTCTCCTCCTTCGTGACAATCTCTCCTATACTCTATTTTTTCCTTTATTCATTCGCACTCTTCTTTTCATCTGTGTCTGTGTGTGTGTACTCACCTATTTGTACTCACCTATTTGTGGTTGCAGGGGTCGAGTCATAGCTCCTGGCCCCGCCTCTTCACTGATTGCTACTAGGTCCTCTCTCCCCCTGCTCCATGAGCTTTATCATACCTCGCCTTAAAACTATGTATGGTTCCCGCCTCCACTACTTCACTTTCTAGGCTATTCCACGGCTTGACTACTCTATGACTGAAGAAACACTTCCTAACATCCCTTTGATTCATCCGAGTCTTCAGCTTCCAATTGTGACCTCTTGTGTCTGTGTCCCATCTCTGGAACATCCTGTCTTTGTCCACCTCGTCTATTCCGCGCAGTATTTTATGTGTCGTTATCATGTCTCCCCTGACCCTCCTGGCCTCCAGTGTCGTCAGGCCGATTTCCCTCAACCTTTCTTCGTAGGACAATCCCCGTAGCTCTGGGACTAGTCTTGTTGCCAACCTTTGCACTTTCTCTAATTTCTTGACGTGCTTGACTAGGTGTGGATTCCAAACTGGTGCTGCATACTCCAGTATGGGCCTGACGTAAATGGTATACAGTCTTGAACGAATCCTTACTGAGGTATCCGAACGCTATCCGTAGGTTTGCCAGGCGCCCATATACTGCAGCAGTTATCTGATTGATGTGCGCCTCGGGAGATATGCTCGGTGTTATACTCACCCCCAGATCTTCTTCCTTGAGTGAGGTTTGCAGACTTTGGCCATCTAAACTATATTGTGTCTGCGGTCTTCTTTGCCCTTCCCCAATCTTCATGACTTTGCATTTGGCAGGGTTAAACTCAAGGAGCCAGTTGCTGGACCAGGCTTGTAGCCTGTCCAGGTCTCTTTGTAGTCCTGCCTGATCCTCATCCGATTTGATTCTTCTCATTAACTTCACATCGTCCGCAAACAAGGACACTTCTGAGTCTATCCCTTCCGTTATGTCATTCACATATACCAAGAACAGCACAGGTCCTAAGACTGACCCCTGTGGAACCCCGCTTGTCACAGGCGCCCACTCTGACACCTCGTCACGTACCATGACTCGTTGTTGCCTCCCTGTCAGGTATTCTCTGATCCATTGCAGTGCCTTTCCTGTTATGTGTGCCTGATCCTCTAGCTTTTGCAGTAACCTCTTGTGAGGAACTGTGTCGAAGGCCTTCTTGCAGTCCAAAAAAATGCAGTAGATCCACCCCTCTCTCTCGTCTTACTTCTGTCACCTTGTCATAAAACTCTAGTAGGTTTGTGACACAGGATTTTCCCTCCCTGAAACCATGCTGGTTGTCAATTATACACTTGTTTCTTTCCAGGTGCTCCACCACTCTCCTCCTGATGATCTTCTCCATGACCTTGCATACTATACACGTTAGTGATACAGGTCTGTAGTTTAGTGCCTCATGTCTGTCTCCCTTTTTAAAAATTGGGACTACATTTGCCATCTTCCATACCTCGGGGAGTTACCCAGTTTCAAATGATGTGTTGAAGATCTTTGTTAACGGTACACACAATATCTCTGCTCCCTCTTTAAGGACCCACGGAGAGATGTTGTCTGGACCCACCGCCTTTGAGGTGTCAAGTTCGCATAGCAGCTTCTTCACCTCCTCCTTGGTTATATGTACCTCATCCAGCACTTGCTGGTGCACCCCCCTGCTCTGATTTCCTGGAGTCCTACTGGTTTCCACTGTAAATACTTCTTTAAATCTTGTGTTGAGCTCCTGACATACCTCCCAGTCGTTTCTTGTGAATTCCCCATCACCCTTCCTCAGTCTGATTACCTGGTCCTTGACTGTTGTTTTCCTCCTGATGTGGCTGTACAACAGCTTCGGGTCAGTCTTGACTTTCGATGCTATGTCATTTTCGTATTGCCGCTGAGCCTCCCTACTTATCTGTGCATATTTGTTTCTGGCTCTTCGGCTAATCTCTTTATTTTCCTGAGTTCTCTGTCTTCTGTACCTTTTCCATTCTCTAGTACACCTAGTTTTTGCCTCCCTACACCTTTGGGTGAACCAAGGACTCGTTCTGTTCTTCCCATTATTTCTGTTTCCCTTGGGGACAAACCTCTCCTCTGCCTCCTTGCATTTTGTTGCCACATACTCCATCATTTCTTGTACTGGTTTTCCTGTCAGTTCCCTCTCCCACTGAATGTCTTGAAAGAAGTTCCTCAAGCCTGAGTAGTTCCCCCTTTTGTAGTTTGGTTTTTCCCACCCTGTTCCTGCTACTCTCTCCACTTGAAGCTCAACTATGTAGTCGAAACACAGAACCACATGATCACTAGCTCCCAGGGGCCTTTCATACATGATATCCTCGATGTCAGAACTACTCCTCTCTCTCTGGTAGTGTCTCTAACATGTTGATGCATGAGGTTTTCCAGTACCACATCCATCATCTTGGCTCTCCATGTTTTGGGACCCCCATGGGGCTCCAGGTTTTCCCAGTCAATCTCCTTGTGATTGAAATCACCCATAACTAGTAACTTTGCTCCCCCATGTGTGCTCTCCTGGCCACCTCGGCTAGTGTGTCGACCATTGCTCTGTTGCTCTCATCGTATTCTTCTCTTGGCCTCCTGCAGTTCTGTGGTGGGTTGTACATTACTGCAATTATCACCTTATGTCCCTCAGACTGGATTGTTCCTACTAAGTAGTCCCTTTCGCCCGTGCCATCCATTCATTCCATTTTCTCAAACCCCCACTGGTTTTTAATGAGCAGTGCAACTCCTCCTCCCCCTCTCCTCCCTCTGTCTTTCCTGAGGATTTGATATCCGGATGGAAAGATTGAATCTGTTATTATTCTGGTGAGTTTTGTTTCTGTGAGTGCTATTATGTCTGGGGATGTCTCCTTGATTCTTTCATGCCACTTCTCATACTTATTTGTTATTCCATCTGCATTTGTATACCACACCTTCAACTTCTTTTCTAAGATTGTGGTCTGGGAGGTGTATTGGGGTTGGGGAAGTGGGAGACCTGATAAGGAACTATGGGTGGTTGCTGTGGGGGTGGAGTTTGTAATGCAGTGGGTGGGGGCATTGGATGTGGCATGGGTGTTTTGGTTTAGAGTGTTTGGTTGCACTGGGGTTGACCTGGTTGGGAGGCTTCTATAGGAAGTTGTGAGGGAGGCTGTATTTGATCTTCCTGTGTCTAGGATCTCCTGTCTGTCTTCTCCATCCCCTCTCTTTCCTCCTTTCGCCTTTGTACCATCTCTTTCTGTTTCTGCCTTTCTGCTTGTGTTCTGTCGCGGTCGAGATACACCTTCCTGTATGCCAGCATGTCCCTTAATCGTGCTTTCTCCTGCAGGATCCTGTTCCGAGTCGATTCTGCCTTGAAGGTCACTTTCACTGGCCAGGTTCTTTTTTTTTTGCAAACCCCCCTATTCTCCGAAAATTTTCCAGCTTGGTCATGTCGTCTTCTCCTATTGCTTTCATGATGCTTTCAATTGCTTTTTTTTCCCTTGTTTTCTTGCATCATATGTTTCCCCTTCAACTTCCTGGAGCCCATACACAAAGACTGACCTCACCCTTTCATTCTCCCACTGGGTGTGTGTGTGTGTGTGTGTGTGTGTGTGTGTGCGTGTGTGTGTGTGTGTGTGTGTACTCACCTACATGTAGTCGCAGTGGTTGAGTCCTGGTTGTAGGCTCCGTCTCTCAACTTGCCATTCTTAAGATTTCATGTCACTCTGTATGCCAGGTTAAACCTACTGCACTGCAATCAGGAATGATCTCATCCCACTGAAGTTCCCACTTGTAAAGTCTGGCTTCTCGCATGCACCACCTGCCATTCTTCCCTCTAAGTTTCGCTCCACAAGGTACTTGAAGTTCAGTATTATATGGCTGCTAGCACCCAGGGGTCTCTCGCATTCTTTTTTCCACCTATGTCTGATGTACCTGATGTAAATACTAAGCCCAGTCTTGCTGGCTCATCTCTCTCCTGTCATGTTCTTAACACAATGACACACGACTCACAAAATCGCAATAACACGACTGCAAAAAAAAAAAAAATCACAGAACAGATGGCGCTTGAACCCATTGCAGGGAAGCTGTAGGACTCTCCTGCTAAAAGTTCAAGAACCTCCCATTTTGTGATTTATTTATGCCGACAGTTTTCCCTAATCACCTCCATCAACTTAGCCCATCATGTTTTTGCTCATTCATATGGGTCCCAGTTCTCCCAATCTGTTTCTTTGTGGCTGAAATCTCCCATGATAATTAGCTCAGCCTTAGCCTTATGTGCACTCCTACCTGCTTCTGCTATGATATCGGCTATTACTTTTACTGCTGTCTTCATATTCCTGTCTCGGTCTCCTACTTTAGACGGCAGGTTATATATCGCTGCAACTATTACTTTGGGTCCCCCAGTCTTAATAAGCTCATTATGTGGTCATTTGCCTTCTGTCTGTTTATCCCTCTCATTTCTTCAAAACTTCACTGATTTCTGATTAGCAGTGCCACCCCTCCACCTCCGATGTTTTCTCTTTCCTTATATATTGATATCTTGCCTAGGAATATGGTATCTGATATTCCAGCCAGCTTTGTCTCAGTAATAACTATGTATTTTAACTCGTCACTCTTGATAATACATCTGCATTTGTGTACCACACACTCAGCTTCCTTTCCCTTACTATGCACTGGTTTGTGATACCCTATCTTCCTGCACGTTGCTTATCTGCCAGGAGTGAGAAAGGTCGGGCTGCGGTTGGTGTGTGCATCATTACAGGGGCGAGGGTGTATAAATAAGGGGTGGTGGTGGGGAGTGTGTTAGTGATGGTGTTGAGAAAGTGGGAGCAGGCCTTGCAATTGGGTATGCTAGGAAAGGGGCTGAGGTGCACATTGAAGTACTCCCTGAGGCTGGATGGTAACGCCTCTTGTCCCCTCGTCTGCTACCCTTCTCCATGTCTAACAGTCCTCGCATACACATGTGAGGATCATCAGAGACAGTCTGTACAGAGGCTCTCAGCTTAGTAATCCCAGATGTGAAGTAAACAACATGTTCAGAAAATATTAAGAGTTAGAAGTACCACAATATGGTACTCAAATGTACACGTAATAACCAACAAGTGTAAAGCAATGAAAGAAAGAGTGGGGAAAGAAAACCCTGATGTAGTAGCTATAATGGAGACAACTCTCAGGGATGATAAATACAATATTCCCAGAAAGTTACCAAATAGTATGCAGTGAAAGGAGAAAGGAAGGGGTAGCATTAAGGAAACAGAATAGTTCAGGGATTATACAGCAGAAACTGTAGTATCCAGGGATTAAAGTAACAGTGGTAGTGATATATAATCCTCCACTATAAGACCAAGGAAGGGAGGAGTATGATTAATAAAACAAGCCGATGATTCACGCAATGGAAACACTGGCCGAGAGTGAAAAAATAAATAAATTCCTAGTACTAGGAGATTTCAACCATAAGGAGAGTGACTGAAAACACCGAGACCCTCGTGGAACACCAGAACCATGAAAAGTAAAATTTATGGACACAGTTATGAAGAACTTTCTGAGCCAACATGTGAAGGAAACAAGAGTAAGAGATGAGCCAGTGAGACTTGATTTGGGTTTCTCAGTAAAAGATTAAGACACAGAAATTTACTAAAGGGAAGCAGAAGGAGATAACAATTATGTGGTACTTAGCTTTAAGTACAACATAATTGGTAGAAAGGGGAATGCAGAAAATGGAAGAAGCAACTAACAGAGAATGGGATTACAGAAGGGACTATGATAACAAGAGAACTGATCTGAAATAGTTGGAATGGGAAAGGGAATTGAAAGACAGAACTGCACAAGAAATGATGGTAATAGAGTCGAAGTTCCAAGAGGCAAGCATACAGAAGAGAGGCAAAAAAAATAAACATCCCCTGGTTTAATCAGGAATGCCGAGAGACCAAAGCACGTCAAAATACAGAAAACTGAAGAGGCCAGCAGGAGAGCTAGAAAAGAATATGCAAGAATAAGAAGGGGCTAAAAGACAGTGTGTAAATGACGTAGCATCCAAAGCTAAAACAGAATTAAAGATACTATACAGCTACATGAAAAAGATAACTGTGTAGGAACAAATGATAAGGATGGGGAAGAAGAAAGGGACGCTAACAGAATGACAGAAGTATGTGAAACGCTCAGCAAAAAATTCAAAGTCTTCACAGACGACAGTGGAGAACAACCGGAAGTCACTGTAGTCAGAACAGAACAAGTACTGAAGAGTATCAACAAACCAAAAGTGATGAGACTACTACATGAGCCGAATATAACAAAAGCAATGGGACCAGATAACATATCTCCATGGTGCTGAGAGAAGAGACAAAACAACTAACAAAGGTATTCAACCAATCTTTCCAATCTGAACAGCTGCCAGAAAATCGGAAAATGGCAATGTGATTCCTATTAATAAAAAAAGAGGGGCAGATAAGAGGTCCTGAATTACAAACCAGTATCCCTAACATGCATACCGTCAAAAGTTCTAGAGATGATGGTAAAGAAATGATACTGGGAGACAATTGGAAAGATTATTTACAGAAAACTAGCATGGATTTAGTGATGGAAAACTCGTCTTATAAATTTGTTGGAATTCTACGACATAATCACAGTAACAGAACAAGTCCAGAAATTGGAAAAAAAACAGAGTTAAAAAACAGAGTGCTCCAGTGGGTCAAGCAGTACCTCTATGACAGAAGGCAGAGAGTAACAGCAAGAGATGCGACATCGAATGAAAGAGAGAAATGGATGAGGTTCCGCAGAGATCAAGGTTAGGACCACTATGTTCCAAATATACCTAAATGAGCTACCATAGGAGCTTGAGTCCTATGTGTCACTGTTTACTGACTATGTAAAACTAATGAGAAGAATACGAACTGAGAGGATGGTGATAAACTCCAGAGAGAACTGTAGATATTGTCAAACAAGTGGATTGTCGAGTTCAACCCAAGCAAATACAATGCCATACGTTTTTGAAGAGAAAGCAGAGCAGACACAGAGTGCAACATAGGCGAAGAGAAGCTGACAATAGTGAAAAGGATCTCTGGGTGAATATAACACTTAGCATGTTGTCAGAATTTCACACAAACCGTATAACATCAGCAAGATTAACAAACCTCAGAATAGTGTTCATGAACTTAAAAAAAGAATCCTTGGGAACTTTATACATGCCATATGTTAGGCCAGTCACTGAGTACACGGCCTCAGCATGGACTCCACACGTGGTTAAGCATGTGAAAAAACTGGAAAAGATCCAATGGTTTACAAACCAGGCTAGTACCAGAACTGAGAGGAGTGCACTATGAAGGTTGAAAGAAGTGAACCTGACGACCTTAGAGGACATAAGGACAAGGGGGGCATGATTACTACATACAAAATCTGAAAAAGAGTTGATAGAGCTAATAGGGACAGATTGAATTAAGAGGATCAGGATCAAGGAGACACAGATGGAAGCTGAAGACAATGATGATCCACAGGGAGGGAAGCATCCAAGTCTCAGCATGGCTGAAAAGTTAAATAATTTCGATAAGGCAGTGGTGGAGGCAAACTCCATACACAGCTTCAGAAGTAGATATGATAAAGCCCAAGAGGAAAGAAGTATAGATCCCTCTCATACATAAGTCGGTAAGCACAAATAGTTGAGCGCACACACACACGCACACAAAAGGAGGCGGGGCCAGGAGCTAAGTATCGATTCCCGCAAACACGTTTCCTTACACCAGCTACCCCTGTTCACCTAGCACTAAGTAGGTACCTGGGTGTTAGTCGACTGTTGTGGATGGCATCCTGAGGGGACAAGATTAACCTAACTTGTCTGAAATGTTCCACATAACCAGGAGCTTTCTAGTATCTCAACGGTCTTACCTAAGTCTGTATCACTTGAATAATGTACTTTACAAATTATTATAATTATTATTATTATTATTATTATTATTATTATTATTATTATTATTATTATTATCACAATTTGATAGTTACATTGCAAGGACAAAATTAAGCTAAGGAAATGACATGTGCAAACACTTAGGAAATTTACTGCAAACATTTTGCAGCCGAAATGTTGTTGACTCGTGTTATACAACAATAGAGGAAACACGGTACATGAAACCAAGGTGGAGGATCACCAACAAACCTTCAGCTGTCTTGAAGAGGGAACTCGACTGAATCCTCAAAACAGTTCCTGATCAACCAGGATGTGGCGCGTATGTTTGACTGCGGGCGGCGGACACTAACAGCTTAAAACAAACCATACCACGGGTGGGGTTCGAACCCGCGGTCAGAGAATCTCAAAACACCAGACCGTCGCGTTAGCCACTGGGCTAGCTAGCTTCAATAAGATTCATGCAACTAGGTATATTTTTTCTACACTATAGGAAGGTTAGCATAGACATCACCACTGTGGTGAAGAAAAAATATACCTAGTTGGATGAATCTTATTGTGGCTAGCTAGCCCAGTGGCTAATGCGACGGTCTGGAGTTTTGAGACTCTCTGACAGCCGGTTCAAACCCCACCCGTGGTATGGTTTGTTTGCAATCGTGTCATTACGATTTCGTGAGTCACTAATAGCTTGATCAAGCAGACCAGCCACTGGGAGACCTGGTCTGGGACCGGGCAGCGGGGGCAGCGACCTCTGGAAGCAACTCCAGATAAAAGTAAGAGTGAAGATAGGTTGGGTTAGGTATAAGCACGTGTGCAACAGTTGGGTATCCTTATTGATGAAACATTTGGCCTACACAGTAGACTTCTTCAGTCAAATACAAAGGGAGCAGTGGTAATGAAATAAAGACAATGCAATCAGTCCATTAACCCTCAAGAAAAAGTATTTGAGGTGGTCAGTCCCTCAGCCTGGAGAAGAGTTCAGCTCCATGGAGCTCCAGGGACTGACTATCTCAAATACTTTCTCTCCAAGATTGGTGGACTGATTACATCTTTATTTCATTAATACTGCTCTCTTTGCATTTGTAAAGTAAAAGGACACAAGTGCAACTAATGTGACATTTTATTGTGGCAACGTTTCGCTCTCCAGGAGCTTTGTCAAGCCGTTACATTTGACTGAAGAAGCCTACTGTGCAGGCGAAACGTTTCATCAATAAAGATACCCAACTGTTGCACATGTTGAAGATTGAGACACTTATGCAACATATGGGAATCTTTATTGAGGAAACGTTTCGCCACACAGTGGCTTCATCAGTCCATAGTTCTAGCTGCTCAGACAACTTACGTTCCAAATAAGGAAATCAGATCAATCAAAAATGATCCTAAATGGATGAACAATAGATTAAAACATCTCATTGGTCAAAAGAGAGGCATATATAGGCAAATCAAAAGAGGAGAGGTGCAATTAAGAAATCAATATATTAAGTTAAAGAGAGAAATAAAAAAGGGAATTAGAAAAGCAAAAAGAGATTCTGAGGTTAAAGTTGCAAGAGAATCGAAGACTAACCCAAAAGGATTCTTTCAGGTATACAGAAGTAAGATCAGGGACAAGATAGGCCCACTCAAAAGTTCCTCGGATCAGCTCACAGACAGTGATAAGGAAATGTGTAGAAGTTTTAACACATACTTCCTCTCAGTTTTTACTCAGGAAGATATTAGCGATATTCCAGTAATGATAAATTATGTAGAACAGGAGGATAATAAACTGTGCACTATTAGGGTCACAAGTGACATGGTCCTTAGGCAAATAGATAAATTAAAACCTAACAAATCCCCAGGCCCTGATGAACTGTATGCAAGGGTTCTAAAGGAATGTAAAGAGGAGCTTAGCACACCTTTGGCTAATCTTTTCAACATATCACTACAAACTGGCATGGTGCCAGATAAGTGGAAAATGGCAAATGTGATACCTATTTTCAAAGCAGGTGACAGGTCCTTAGCTTCGAACTATAGACCAATAAGCCTAACCTCCATTGTGGGAAAATTTTTGGAATCAATAATTGCCGAGGCAGTTCGTAGCCACCTTGAAAAGCACAAATTAATCAACGAATCTCAGCATGGTTTTACAAAAGGGCGTTCCTGTCTTACGAATTTATTAACTTTTTTCACTAAAGTATTTGAGGAGATAGATCATGGTAATGAATATGATATTGTGTATATGGACTTCAGTAAGGCTTTTGACAGGGTCCCACATCAGAGACTATTGAGGAAAATTAAGGCACATGGAATAGGAGGAGAAATTTTTTCCTGGACAGAGGCATAGTTGACAAATAGGCAGCAGAGAGTTTGCATAAATGGGGAGAAATCAGAGTGGGGAAGCGTCACGAGCGGTGTTCCACAGGGGTCAGTGTTGGGCCCCCTGTTGTTCACAATCAATATAAACGACATTGATGAGGGTATAAAGAGCGATATAAGCAAGTTTGCCGATAACACCAAAATAGACCATCGAATTCATTCTGACGAGGACATTAGAGCACTCCAGGAAGATTTGAATAGACTGATGCAATGGTCGGAGAAGTGGCAGATGCAGTTTAATATAGACAAATGCAAAGTTCTAAATGTTGGACAGGAAAATAACCATACCACATATAAACTAAATATTGTCGATCTTAATATTACGGACTGCGAAAAAGATTTAGGAGTCCTGGTTAGCAGTAATCTGAAACCAAGACAACAGTGCATAAGTGTTCGCAATAAAGCTATGTGGTGAATGGTTTGAAAAACCGACAAGTTGAAGATTGAGACACTTATGCAACATATGGGAATCTTTATTCAGGAAACGTTTCGCCACACAGTGGCTTCATCAGTCTGATACAAAGTAGAAAGGAGGAAAGGAGGAAAGTAGAAAGGAGAGGAGGAGTTTGAAGTAATCAGTCCCTCAGCCTGGAGTCGATGTGTTCAGTCCATCAATCTTGTAGAATGTACAGCATAGGGCCGTAGACGTGGCTTATATACTGTAGTGAGGTGAGGCGAAGCAGGAGGAGGTGAGGTCATAGTGGTACCATCCACTAGTCGAAGTAGGTCTTCGTCCAAAGGTTGAACAAGTGTTGAAGAATTCTTTGTAACAAGATCCCATGATGCTGCAGTGTCAGACAGTTGTGATGAATGGTTTGATGAATAAAGATTCCCATATGTTGCGTGTCTTAATCTTCAATAAAGCTAACAGAATCCTTGGCTTCATATCAAGAAGCATAAATAATAGGTGTCCTCAGGTTGTTCTTCAACTCGATATATCCTTGGTTAGAAGTTATTTAGATTATGCTGCACAGTTTTGGTCACCGTATTATAGAATGGATACAAATGCTCTGGAAAACAAAGGAGGATGACAAACTTGATCCCATGTATCAGAAATTTTCCCTATGAGGATAGACTGAGGTCCCTGAATCTGTACTCTCTAGAAAGGCGTAGAATTAGGGGGGATATGATTGAGGTGTATAAATGGAAGACAGGAATAAATAAAGGGGATGTAAATAACGTGCTGAAAATATCTAGCCTAGACAGGACTCGTAGCAATGGTTTTAAGTTGGAAAAATTCAGATTCAGGAGGGATATAGGAAAGCACTGGTTTGGTAATAGAGTTGTGGATGAGTGGTACAAACTCCCAAGTACAGTTATTGAGGCTAAAACGTTGTGTAGTTTTAAAAATAGGTTAGATAAATACATGAGTGGGTGTGGGTGGGTGTGAGTTGGACCTGATTAGCTTGTGCTACTAGGTCAGTTGTCGTGTTCCTTCCTTAAGTGAATATGGCCTGCCCTGACTAGGTTGGGGCATTGGCTTAAGCCGGTAGGAGACTTGGACCTGCGTCGCATGGGCCAGTAGGCCTGCTGCAGTGTTCGTTCTTTCTTATGTTCTTAATACAAAGCAGAAAGGCGTAAGGAGAGGAGGAGTTTGAGGTAATCAGTCCCTCAGCCTGGAATCGATGTGTTCAGTCCATCAATCTTGTAGAATGTACAGCATAGGGCCGTAGATGTGGCTTATATACTGTAGTCAGGTGAGGCGAAGCAGGAGGCGGTGTCATAGTGATACCATCTACTAATCGAGTAGATCTTCCAAAGGTTGGACAAGTTTTGAAGAATTCTTTGTATCAAGATCCCATGATGATGCAGTGTCTGACAGTTGTGATGTGTCTTAATCTTCAACTTGTCGCTATTTTATACCATTTTCAACAATAGGTATAACCAGCAGTCAAGTCAGGTTAAGCTGCACCTTCCAAAAATGGATGTGACCTGATCCGACTAGGTGGGTCACTGGTTTAAGCCGAGAGGTGACTTTGACCAGCTCGCATGGGCCAGAGGCCTCTGCAGTGTTCCTTCTCTTTAATGTTGTTATGACTGGAAGGTCACCTGACTATGAGCCACGATGCATGGTTTAAAATCACGTGGGCCAAAGTACTTGAGAAGCTGTAACTTCCTGATTCTTGTCCGACAGTACTGAAAACATCAAGAGTAAAAAGGTGCAATACCGCGTCTGGAACAATACACAAATAACCCGCACACAGGAGAAGGAAGATTATGACAACGTTTCGGTCCAAGTCGGATCCAAACGTCGTCGTTCTTTTATGTGCGGGATATCAGTGTACGGAAAACAACAGTGAAGGTTCCAGACACCATCGTCTGTGTAGCTCAGGGTCAATGAAAACTGAATCTCATTTTAATTCATCAGGTGACGGTCACTGTTGCCGTGGGTTACCCAAGCGTATTTGTGTTCACTCAGTCTGATAAACAGGTTCCTTGCAGTGTCTCCCACGTATTTCTTATCGCAGTGTACACTCGGGTTTGCGCAGACTCCAAGACTAGAAACTGAGGGAGAGCTAGACAGTAGTTTCCTGCTCAGGTCCCTGGTGGATGGGGTCGTTTCCAGGTTAGGTTCCTGATAGGTGTGGTCATGGACTGGGCCGCGGGGGTGTTCACCCCCGGAACACCCTCCAAGTAGGTAGATGGGCATGCTGGCTGTAGTAACCATATTAATTCACTAAAAAACTACTGTTACTACCACCACCACCAATAACTCTAGAACAAAGTATACTACAGACTCTGGCCATACAATAGAGCGGAAAAATAATGTAAGGGACCTAGGAGTAGTAATGTCTGAGGATCTCACTTTCAAGGATCACAACAGTGCCACGATCGCACGTGCAAAGAAAATGATAGGATGGATAATGAGAACGTTCAAAACGAGAGATGCCAAGCCAATGATGGTCCTTTTCAAATCACTTGTTCTCTCTAGGCTGGAATACTGCTGTACGTCAACATCTCCATTCAAAGCAGGTGAAATTGCAGCTCTAGAGAGTGTACAGAGATCCTTTACTGCACGTATAAGTTCTGTCAAGCACCTTAACTGCTGGGAAGCACTTGACTTGTACTCGTTGGAACGCAGGAGGGAGAGATATATCATAATCTACACTTGGAAAATCTTGGAAGGAATGGTCCCAAATCTGCACACAGAAATCACTCCCTACGAAAGTAAAAGACTGGGCAGGCGATGCAAAATGTCCCCAATAAAAATTAGGGGCGCCATTGGTACACTAAGGGAAAACACCATAAGTGTCCGGGGCCCAAAACTGTTCAACAGCCTCCCATCAAGCATTAGGGGAATTGCCAATAAACCCCTGGCTGCCTTCAAGAGAGAGCTGGACAGATACCTAAAGTCAGTGCCGGATCAGCCGGGCTGTGGCTCGTACGTTGGACTGCGAACGGCCAGCAGTAACAGCCTAGTTGATCAGGCCCTGATCCATCGGGAGGCCTGGTCATGGACCGGGCAGCGGGGGCGTTGATCCCCGGAATAGCCTCCAGGTAACCTCCAGGTCCTCCTCCACCATCAGCAACAGCTTGCACTACTACTGCTACTACGTTCGCTTGCTCAACTACTGTCTTGCCTTCAGACCTTCTCCGCTTTTCTCAGTCAGGACTGTGCTGTCAGCCGCGTTAGCACATAAAAGTACTAAGCTTTTCTAAGCGGTCCTTACAGTGACCACATGGGAGTACTAAGTACTTCTCAGTGGTCATTACAGTGACTACATGGAATCAGTACTTCTAAGAGGTTATCACAGTGACCACATGTAGTACTTAGTAGTACTTGTAAGTGGTCCTTACAGTGTGAGTGGGATGTATGGTGTAGTGAGCCCAGCGTCGAGAGTCATACATGATAAAGGAAGGAAAGTGGGGGAGTATAAAGGCTTGTGATGTAAGAGCGTCCCAGGAGTGATGTAAGAGCGTCCCAGGAGTGATGTAAGAGCGTCCCAGGAGTGATGTAAGAGCGTCCCAAGAGTGATGTAAGAGCGTCCCAGGAGTGATGTAAGAGCGTCCCAGGAGTGATGTAAGAGCGTCCCAGGAGTGATGTAAGAGCGTCCCAGGAGTGATGTAAGAGCGTCCCAAGAGTGATGTAAGAGCGTCCCAAGAGTGATGTAAGAGCGTCCCAAGAGTGATGTAAGAGAGTCCCAGGAGTGATGTAACACCGTCCCAGGAGTGATGTAAGAGCATCCCAAGAGTGATGTAAGAGCGTCCCAGGAGTGATGTAAGAGCGTCCCAGGAGTGATGTAAGAGAGTCCCAGGAGTGATGTAAGAGCGTCCCAAGACTGATGTAAGAGCGATGTAAGAGCGTCCCAGGAGTGATGTAAGAGCGTCCCAGGAGTGATGTAAGAGCGTCCCAAGAGTGATGTAAGAGCGTCCCAAGAGTGATGTAAGAGCGTCCCAAGAGTGATGTAAGAGCGTCCCAAGAGTGATGTAAGAGAGTCCCAGGAGTGATGTAACACCGTCCCAGGAGTGATGTAAGAGCATCCCAAGAGTGATGTAAGAGCGTCCCAGGAGTGATGTACAGCGTCCCAGGAGTGATGTAAGAGAGTCCCAGGAGTGATGTAAGAGCGTCCCAAGAGTGATGTAAGAGCGATGTAAGAGCGTCCCATGAGTGATGTAAGAGCGTCCCAGGAGTGATGTAAGAGCGTCCCAAGAGTGATGTAAGAGCGTCCCAAGGGTGATGTAAGAGCGTCCCAAGAGTGATGTAAGAGCGTCCCAGGAGTGATATAAGAGTCCCAGGAGTGATGTAAGAGCGTCCCAAGAGTGATGTAAGAGCGTCCCAAGAGTGATGTAAGAGCGTCCCAGGAGCTATGTAAGAGCGTTCCAAGAGTAATGTAAGAGCGTCCCAGGAGTGATGTAAGAGTGTCCCAGGAGTGATGTAAGAGCGTCCCAAGAGTGATGTAAGAGCGTCCCAAGAGTGATGTAAGAGCGTCCCAAGAGTGATGTAAGAGCGTCCCAGGAGTGATGTAAGAGCGCCCCAAGAGTGATGTAAGAGCGTCCTAGGAGTGCTGTAAGAGCGTCCCAATAGTGATGTAAGAGCGTCCCAAGAGTAATGTAAGAGCGTCCCAGGAGTGATGTAAGAGCGTCCCAAGAGTGATGTAAGAGCGTCCCAGGAGTGATGTAAGAGCGTCCCAGGAGTGATGTAAGAGCGTCCCAAGAGTAATGTAAGAGCGTCCCAAGAGTGATGTAAGAGCGTCCCAAGAGTG